>NW_008611848.1:0-41564 GCF_000691845.1 Merops nubicus | reverse complement strand
ACCAACCCCCCCCCAAACCAGTACAATGTTCTGTCACTGGAGGAGTGGCCTTGATTGAAAGGTTGGACTTTTTTTTCCTTTCCAGTCTAACTTACAGTAATTTGAATAACACAGCTCCAGCTATGGCCTTCTAAAGTGCTGTGGGTTGACCTTGGGCTGGACACCAGGTGCCCACCAAAGCCACTCTATTGCTCCCCCTCCTCAACAGGACAGGGGAGAATAAAAATAACAAAAAGCTCATGGATTGAGATAATGATAGGGAGACATCACACACCAATTATCATCATGAGAAAAACAGACTTGACTTGAGGAAATAAGTTTAATTTATTGCAAATCAATTCAGAGAAGGGTAATGAGAAACAAAATTAAGTCTTAAAGACACCTTCCCCCCAGCCCTCCCTTCTTCCTGGACTCAACTTCACTCCTGAATTCTCCACCTCCTCCCACACAGTGGTGCAAGGGATGGAGAACAATTGTTGTGATGTGTTCATAACACTTTGCTCCTTCCTCTTCACACTCTTCCTCTACTCCAGCATGAGGTCCCTCCCACAGGACACTGTCTTCAATTAACTTCTCCAATCTGAGTCCTTCCCACAGGCTATAATTCTTTATGGACTGCTCCAAAGTGGATCCCTTCCACAGGCTGTAGTCCTTCAGGAACAGATTGCTCCAACTTGGGTCCCCCACAAGGTCACAAGCCCTGCCACAAAACATGATCCATCATGGGGTCCTTTCTCTATGTGTCCACAGGTCCTGCCAAAAGCCTGCTCCAATGCAGGATCTCCATGGGGTCACAGCCTCCTTTGGACACCCACCTTCTCCGATATACAGTAGAATCATAGAATCACTTTGGTTAGAAAAGACCTTTAAGATTGAGTCCAACCATTAACCTTACTCTACCGTACCCTACCAAATCCTCCTCTACGCCATATCCCCAAGCACCACCTCTACATGGTTTTTAAACACATCCAGTGGTGACAACTCAACCACCTCCCTGGGCAGCACATTCCAATGCCTGACAAACCTTTAAGTGAAAAATGACTTCCTAATGTCCAGTCTAAACCTCCCCTGGAGCAACTTAAGGCCATTCCCTCTTCTTCTATTACTAGTTACTTTTGAGAAGAGACCATCACCTTCATCTCTACAATGTCCTCTCAGGAAGTTGCAGTGAGCAATAAGGTCCCCCGTCAGCCTCCTTTAGCCAGACTAAATAGCCAGTCTTCCACAGGATGCAGGTGGAGACCTGCTCCACCATGAACCTCCATGGGATGCAGGATGACAGCCTGCCTCACCATGACCTTCATCACTGGCTGCAGAAGAATCTCTGTTCCACCATCTGGAGCGCTGGTGTCTGACCTGGCCTTAGTGTCTGCAAAGTTTTTTCACCCGCATATTCTCACTTCTCTCTTGGGCTGCTGTTGCACAGCATTTTTTTTCCCTTTCTTAAATATGTTATCACAGAGGTTCTACCACTGTTGCTGATGGGCTCAGCCTTGGCTAGCAGTGGATCCATCTTGGAGCTGGCTGGCATTGGCTCCATCTGACATGAGGGAAGCTTCTAGCAGCTTTTCACAGAACGTACTTCTGTAGCTCCTCCCACTATGAAAAGCTTTGGCATGCAAATCCCATACGTAGAGGGGCAGCAGTGGAACTGAATCCATCTCACCACCAAGAAGCTTTTCCTGATACCTGAAATTTTGCCCATTTCCCCCAGTTATGCCCTGGGAAGACATTAGACTATTCCTTACACCTTCAGTAGTTTCTTAGACAGTTCAGTTCTTGCTCTTTCCTCCTAAAGCAGCCTACAACTCCTTCAATTCAGTTCACTAAGAGGCCTTCACTTTTCTACCATCAGCAGCTGAGTGACGCACATGCATACATGACAAATCAAGGAGTTAAATGCACAATTGTTTTTCTTTTCTGAGGCTTGATAGAGACAGGAGCTTTTCAGATACAGTTGAATCTTGAATCACCAGTGGTTTAGGAAGTTATTTACTTTTTTTTTTTTTTTTTAAATTCTAAGTTTCCCCTTTTTTACACTAGAAAAAGAATCCTGATTTCTTTGGTGATATTCTGTTGGCAGTTTCAGATATTCATTTACCTCTTCCCTCTCTTCACTGTAATGATGTACCCATGGAACTAAAAAGACAATTTGCATTGTACCATTCAAAATATTCTACCTCCACTAAAAATTAAATGCTCATTAGTGCTAATGAGCCAGCCTAGCAAGCTGGGGAACTCAAGATGTGTTGGGAAAATGTCTGGTATGAACAAAAATAAATCAGAAGTTGTACCATAAACATACATGCTTTAACTTTTTTTTTTTTTTTTGAATGGGTTGTTTTGTTTTCACCCTCCCTTTGCATACATCCATAGTAAAAAGAAGTTGTAAGAGTCATATGAAAGAATATGTAGAGTCTTGCATGTTATACAATGGCATCAAATTCACAGCTCTCTGTCATCATCCCCCTTTTCCCTTCCCATTCTTGTTTGATTATAGTTTTTTTAAAGAACATGATAAAGGCTTTGAGATAACTTAATCCTTTGTCAAAATTGGCTTAAAATTGCTTGATAGATCAAAAGTTTACTGGAGCAGGAGACAAACAGACAACATGATCACATAAATCTTATCTTCAAAGGATTGCAGGACACAAAAAAATATACCATTTAAAATTAAAAAGCCAATTCTTGTCTGTTCTTAAATTGACGTTAATGCATCTTGCAGGGAAAAAAAGAAAACCTGCCTTGATCTTCTAATTATGTATTGTTTTCCTTTACTGATGATGATTCCACTAATATTGGATTTTAAAAGTATTTTTTCATTATTCAAATTATTATAAGAATAGAAATCAGAAGATTTGCTTAATTAGTATTTAGTCCGTTCTGCTTTGAAATTCCATTTTGAAACTTTTTTTTTGTCTTTGAGTAATGAGAAACTGCAGTTTTTCCATTATTGTCTAGATAATCATCAAATCACCATTTATTGCTAGTTCATTATTATTTTTTTAAAGTGTCTGAAAAGCTGTGTTGGCAAAACTAAGCCTTTGCTTAACGTCCTCAGTAGCAAAAGGAATATAAGTATATGAAGGACACTTTTGGGGAGGAAGAAGGGGAAAGGAATGGAAGGAAGGGGAAACCTTAGTTCTTGCCATCCCTGATGGGGAGCTTTCCCAAAGAAAAGGATACGGCATGCATGATGTGATCTGACTGCAACCAGTCCCTCACTCATGCACTGAGTTTTGTGGGTTTTTTTTCAATTTTTCTTTTTCAAAATAGTTTTAGCTGTCCTTCACTTTCTAAGTGGCTGAGATGAATCAAGCAATACAATGTTCAGTGCCAGTATTCTAAATCAACTCTTGTTATCTGACACTATTTTTGGATATCTTTATATAGATTTCCTTCTTATTTATTTCTGGCTGACATATACCAGTATTCATCTGAACACACTGATCGACTAATTTGCTCTCTGTAATTAGATTATTTTATTTAAAACAGAATAAGATGAGTTATTTACATGAAATCAGCTTTGCTACTAAGAAACCTTTATTAGTATTTACATGATTGACTCCTGCACATTTGCTTTTATAATTATACATGTTAGCTCTTAATGGAATAAAAAGGGCACTAGGACCCAATGTTTTTAATCTACTATCATTTGCATCCCAAAGTTGCCAAATAGATGCTCAGGTAAAGGCAATTTTTCAGTGGAATAGTGAACACAGGTTTTGTTGGTCTCATTTTGAAGGTACACTTGTACTCCTACCTTTTTTCAATTATACTAAATGAAAAGACTAAAGCAACTTAATAATAACTAAAACTTCTTTTCAAAAACAATATCTTCTAAATAATGGCAAACATAGGAAAAAACACCTGCAGTTCAGCACAGATGCCTTTGAAGTTAGTGAAGTTTTATGACAAACCAATAGACTTTGTCATAGAATAAAAGTGGTTTTAGAGGAGGCAATTATACTCATAAGCCAGCTTGAACCTTCTTTTATTTTCCCCAGCAAAAGAATTCTTAAAGGGGTCTGTACTGCAAAAACTTAGAATCTTTGGAAAAGAATGACTACTGTGTTTACATGTTGAAGAAATATAGGAAAGTATTTTGGGGAAAAAATGTCACTTTAGTTATATGTCAGCTGAGAGGAGAACGTGATCCTGACATCCAGTCGCTATCTTAGATGTATTTATGATGGCAGAGTGGGTACATCTCTTTAGTTACCCTGAAGTGAATGAATTCAGCGTTACTTCCCTCTGTATTGAAATACATGTATTAATGTCTGAAGAGTCACTTGAACAGTAGGACAACACTCTGCATTTACATGAGAGACACTGTCATGAAAGCTTAAAAGATAGACTGACCTCAGGAAACAATCTGTAATAAAAATTAAATAGTTTTAACACAGGACTGGTTTTGAAAACAAACAAACAAAACAAACAAAGAAAAAACAAAACCAAACCAACCAACCAAACAAACCCAACCCCCCGCCCCCAGACCTTCTCCCCTTCACTCAAAGATCAGAAAGGGCTAAGAGGTTTGCAATGTGATTCCATCACACTTCTCACATTTCAACGTATCTGGTGACACAGCCTCAGAAAGCCCACTTGAGAATTTGAGACATTTTCAAAGTAACCATGGATTTTAGTGAAATTAAGATGGACTTGGTTCTCAGTTTTCAGCAAGAACAAATAAACCTCTCTTTGGAAATTAAAACACAAAGAGAGAGAAATGGAGCGGGGAGCTGTCCATGTCTTTGCTCAACAGTAGATGAAAATGCCCTAGTTACTCCCTCCTCCATCTTTACTTGACAAAATTGATCCTAAGGTAGAAAAGGTTAGAAATTATTTTTTTTTTACCTTGCTTTTCAAATGAGAAATAAACGGCATTTTCAAGTATTTCCAAACAGCTTTCATTCTAAGCAGCCATAAAGTTGCTTATATGACCAGACCAAATGACCAGATATTCAGATACAGGACCTGTGAATTATCTTTTAAGGAATTTCAATATGCTTAGTGCTTTTTAGGATTGAACATTTACTTTTAGGATATGGACAATGGCTTTAGAGTTCTACTGGACTTCCCTTAGACAAATCATGTCTATAGCAGTCAGCAAAAATTTGATAGTTATGTAGCCTTGTAAAAAAATCTTACAAAGAACATCAATCATATGATAAAATTTAGCAAAGGGGCCTGAAAACTTGTGCTACTTGATACCTCTCTTAGGAGGCCCACCTTTGGAAGTCGAGGCTGTTAATACGTTCACTGGCAACTTTGGGGTTGAGGAGCAGTGACAGACCAGATTTAGTTTTAGAAATCACTTTTGAGACATAAAGCATACTGCAAAGATACCAAGTATCACAAAAGCCATCCATTCTTGCCAAGTCTCAAATCTTCTAAGCCTTCCCTGCTCAACTTTAAGGCCATCAATCAATAACATCATAAAACTCATCATTACGTGCATAAAATATGGGTTGTTTACAACATCCTGCTTGTCAAGCAATTAAAAATCTGCAGACATTCATAAAACTGAAGGTAGAAGAAACAGTACAGACCTGAAACCTTCCATAAACATCCATCTGTCTATCACATAATACAGATGGGGAGAAAACCCACAAACAAATCTTGTTGAGGAAGGATGCAGAGGAATTGATGCCTCAGGTTTCCCAGAACTCAGAATTGTCCCTGTAACAGCAGGTCAGAGCAGATGTCATACATACACGGACAGAATCTCATTGGCACTGACATCTACATCTTGAAGATCTCTCTGCTTAATATAATGAAAAGAATCACTCCTGGGCCTCTTTCAGAAGGAGAAGGAAATGTTCACAGTAAATAGCTGTCAATGGTAGCTATGGCATAAAGCACAAGAAACATCAAATCCGTAAGAAGGCTCAGCAGAGCAAATGAACAGTTCTACCATATACCCCCTGGGTTGCTGCAAGAGACAGGTGCTATTTTAAACACTGTGCAAAGAACTGTTTTATGCTAGCCTGGGAATGAACTCACCCAATTTATGAAAAGTCTTGTTTGCTAATTAATCAACAGAATAAATAAATTTGATTGTCAGTGTTTTCTTTAAAAAAAAATTTGACACACACAATCTTGAATCAACAAACTCTTTTCAGGGATTTCAAGTGATGACTGTACTCTAAAGTGCATCATTATTATTTTATGCAGTATAAGATTGTGACACTTTTGATTTGTATGAACATGACATGGCAGAGAATAAATAAAGGCAATAATGGAGGAAAACTCAGAATGGCAGCTTTTTGAATAAGGCTCAGTTTCAAAAACACTTTTAATAACCTGCATAAAAAGAAGTTAGCCTAGAGACTGTATGCTAACCATAAAAAAAAGGGAAAAGCAAAAGCACTATTCCCTTTTAAACTCTGAAAACATGGAGATTAATGATATTACAAAATAACCTGGTTTAGATGCTGACTGAACAGGAAAACAAAAAAGAAAAAAAAAAGAGTAATCTACTATGATGCTATCCCATTATCTTTCACATATGATTAAGGAAAAAAAAAAAAAAAAAAAGGCAATGCAGGAAAGAACAAAAGAAAGGCCCAACTAAAAGAACAGAGCTGGATTTGGTTAATGATATAAAACTCACTACTTACAGGTTGCAGAGAAGTGTTCAATGCACAGTTTGTAAGTCTTAAATTATGACATCTTGTGATTCACCATGTCTCAGAACAAGATACATTCGGTTATTCAATGCTAATGCACAACATAGATTGTTACTAATAGTCCAGAGTATGTAGAGGGTGAGCTTATTTGGCATCCATTAAGGAAAAAACACCTTAAAAGATTTCTATATCCTTCAATTTTAGAACTCTTCTATGGCTGGTGAGAAGACATCTCAGAGAGACTTTTTTTTAAAAATTCTTTAAAGTTAATTATGATATGATCAAGCCAACTGAAGTGCTATGTTCACACTTCAGTACTTGCTCCTCAGTAATACACTAACTTTACAGTTATAATGTCAGGGAAGCTTGAAAATTGACAAATTTAGATGCTGTGAAATTTCAAGGACCTTTTCCTCCTCCAGCTAAAAGCGTCACCTCATCAATTTTGTCTTAAGTGTAATCATACACTGCAGCTCTAAGAGAGAGGAAAGCCACTGAAAGAATGGCATCTTCCAGACATGGACAGCTGAGACTTGATGAAATAAGAGGTTAAACAATTTAATGAATAAGTAATAAAATATAATTAAGGCATTATTGAAACAGGTATGTATTAGCTATGTGCATACTATGGGTATGTTAGCACTTCTGAGACTTAATAGGCCTGACTTGCTAACTTTTTTGCATTAGTGTGCTGATCTTCACCATCAAAAAATTAAAAGTGAGCTACCAGTTGAAGAGTAGTCTCTTGAACTATTGTAAATTAACACACATAAGCTGTAATCAAGATGCAAACCTATTCTTTTTCAAATTATCAAAAAATATTACCATAGTTAACTAAATTTTTATTTGCAAAATCTCATTACCTATAGAAAAAAAAAAAATGATTCAGTGCTCGCTCATCTATAAATTAGTAATATCAACATTGCAAAGAACTAACTTAAACTAGTGCAACTGATTAGGTTGCACAAGACAAATTGCTGTTTCTGCGTATATGCAAGTAATTATAAGTGTTTTGTAGAGGCCATGAAAAAGTGAGAAACTTATAGGTACTCTGGTCATTAGAAATGGGGAGAGGCTTATTTGATGAAGTGCGGGAGATTTGGTGCTCTTCTTTCACCATGAAATTATGCAGAAAAGGTCCTGAAAAGTCACAATATCTCTGCCTCCATAGAAAAGGGATAGTACACTTTTGCTCCTCACTGTGAATAGGATGTGTGCATGCATATATGTATTACATTTCTCACATCCTTGTGGCAATGTGGAAACATGGAAGAAAGTGAAGAGGTGTCTAAAACCTCATTCATTCAGAACTGGTGTGCACAAGATTGCTCCTAATCCTGTCACCCAGGAACTGTAAGCACAGAGTCTGAATTAACCATACACAGAAACTGAAAAGGAGAAAGACCTTTTGTGGTGCACTGCAGTGTCCAATTAGCCACTATTTCCCTGAAGATTTCAGTACCAATTATTTTTTTCCCTGTTCACCGTCATCAGCCTGACTTTCTGATAAAGCCAGTTGGTTGAAACATTTATTCCTGAGACTTCATTACTTGGTAATAAACCCCAGAGTTTGACATGTGTTGATGGCAGGTGAACTCAAATGCTTAAAGTGCAGAGAAAAGTTTTACAGATGATTCATAACTGTTTGGTCTACAAAATACAGCTTTGTAAATCAATGTCATTATAAAAATACTATATTTTGAAGAGATAAAACCTGTATAACAAAACTCATAAATTAACTTGCCAACCAACTATGAAAGTTATAAAAAGGAGTTGTCTGAGCATGCTTCCATATCATGCTTCTTCACTTCAAGCCTATTACACATTAGTACTGAAGAAAAACTTGTGTGATTCTCACTGCTTGCTGAAAGAGAAAAATGCTGCTGTCCTACTGCTTCCAGTATCGCATTTGTCTTGTAATCAGATGAAATACTAATTTCAAAGGGGTAAAAATTTTTTGTGGACCCCCAGAAAGCCTCAAAATAAGTTACAATTTATCCTCAACCTACAGCTTTTTTGTTTGTTTGGCTGTTTTTTGTTTCCTCCAGTAGCAGAATCAATACATTTACCAACATGGAGAGAATAGTCCTCAACAAGAGTACCTGGAGAGAGGGAAATAGTAGGCACCTTGTGATGAATGTTCCATATAGTCGTGGTAGTGGAAAACTTAAGGCACAATAAAATCCACTTAGGTTAGTAAAAAAGTTTGGAATAGCTTGCCTAAGGTCTACAACCCAATTGTCTTTATTTTCTTCATAAGTAAAAGACCCCAAACTGACCCATTTTTCAAATGAAGGGGATGAAGTACCCATGTGGATTACTATTTTAAAATATGCTCCCACAATTTCCATGTAGAATGAGAGCTTGCACGGTACTGACTTAGAAGCCACCTACCACCTCTTGCTTTCTGGACAGGGTATCTTGTGAACTGAAGATAAAGATCTATACCTTCTTTGCAGCTTAAATAAAGTTTTGTGAAAGCTAATTCTCTGAACACAACTTTTGTAACTTTTCTGAATGTAACTTTGGAATATAAAGGGAGATACAGTCAGTGATTCTGAAAAGTGGGAGCAATCTATTAAAAAATACAGTAACTAATGGAAAATAATTAAAATGGTTTAAAATATCTCCCCTCTCTTTGTATTTCAGAGAACAGATATCACAAACATCTTGGAAAAACATTACAACTGTTTCACAGGATTGATGGTAATGTATTTGCTAGAGTTGGCTGCAAATCCTCAGCAAGACTGATAGAAAATGCTGGATCACCAAGCCTGAAACGTTTCATTCAAGTCAATGGAAAAAGGGATTTGCACCAGAGCACCAAACCCTGAAAACTGCCAAGTCCATGACTCAAGGACAGTTGTACCGTTGCATATAACTCTGCAGATACAAAACTCTACATTTGGTCATTGCAGCTGACAGCATTAGTTTCACAGCTCTTAGCAGCAATGATTCTGACAAGCACAATAATTTCATTGAGCAGTATTCAGGGCTCTTTTGGGTCACTGAAAAAAAAACAAAAAACAAAACAAACCCCACCAATCCATCCTTATTGTTTCATCCTGATTTGGATGCCCATTATATTAAGAGAAACGAAGTAGAGAGTAGTGGTAGTGGCACCCAGAGGAACCTAGTTTCCAGCCAACTCCAAAAAAATCGGAAGAGTCCTAAGTAACAAGTGTTGATCTTCAAATACAGCATTTGGCAATGTTACTAAATGAGTCATCAATACACAAGATTCTGGATCTGCTGAATCTGCATGCATTTGTAGCTTGGAATCTACAACTATACCTATCTGCTTTATTTAACATGCCTTTGTCCTTTTCAGAAACATGCCAGTGTAATACCAAATAAAATGCTGTAAGAAAAAATCAGTCCTTTATTTCTTTATTCTGGACTTTCCAAACCACTTTTATTCCCTTAGTCAACACCAGCTTGTGTGTATCTCCCCTTCTCTTGTCATCACAAGATTCCAGGTTAACCCATTGCCTTAGGAGAGAAGCAGAAAAGTTCTTCAATATGAGGATGATAGATCAATGGAATAGGTTGCCCAGACAGTTGGTGGAGGCCCCATCCCTGGGCACATTCAAGATCAGGCTGGATGAAGCTCTGAGTAGCTTGACCTAGTTGGAGCTGTCCCTGCTTATGGCGGGGGGGGGTTGGACTAGATGACCTTCAGAGGTCCCTTCCAGCCCAGACATCTGATGATTCTATGATATATAAAGGTGCCCACAGCACCTTTATTGCCCACAGCAGGTCACATTAAGCCATTGCCTTACTCTTAATATAACATGTCTATCAAAAATTGATTTGCAGGAGTACTCCAGTCGTTAGACACATGAGCAACTGATGTTCTCCATTGTTATAGCTTCGGCTGAACTAACCTGTGTATTCATTTAACATCAAGTATAATTTAATGATTTCTTCTCTGACCAGTCATCAGAGAGTAGCTGTGACCAGTTACCATCCTGGTGAATATCAGAACCAAAATACATATGCACAGATATTGGTTAAAAAAAAATAAACACAGAATTCTCTCTTGTATGATTTTGTAAGGTGTAAGGATCTCAGGATATTTAAAAAAAAATAATATAGATCATTCTGGTCTGTTATAGATACACCTAGCTTCATTCTCTCAACTATATTTCTGCTTCTGTACCATGAATTACATTGAATAAATCTTTACCTTGCTAGGAAATATCGTGCAATATTACCACTTACTGTATTTCAAATAAAGCTTTGGGAAGATATATCTAATTTTGTATTAATCTATTGTAGATGGTCAGCATGAAATTTTTTTTATAGGTTTGGGCGGTTTTTTTTGTAAGATCTCAAGGTGAGTTACCTAGTTATTAAAAACATTTTTATATCCTAAAATCCTTCAGAGCCCTTAAACCCACACAGCCCTGAGGCAAACTCTATCAAGTTCAAAGACTTCTGATGTCCAGAAACAACTATATAAATCTGCAAAGCTCCAGCAACTCACAGTATTTCTTTAAAGTTCATATAGCCCTAAGGCAGTCTTTTCCATCACAGCATGGCCAGAAGGCAAAAAGACAAGCAGGAGGTATGATGGATGGAGGAAGGCTTCGCTGCACCAGAATGGGAGAGATCGGTACTGGAGATGGGAGCAGGCAGTGAAGAGTAGGTGCACCTGCTCCTCGGGAGTGTGCAGGTGCTCTAGGTATCCCTGTCCCTGCGAGCAGAGATACAGTCCATGATACATACACAAAACAGTCTACCGGATCCTTATTTGGATATAAGTTTGTGTGCTTCTCACTACGTATCTGCAAGACAGGAAGAGTGTACTGACTGTTGTCACTATAACCAGGATAGGACTGCAACATGAAAGGATACAACTTAATTCAAAATGGCACAAGTTAGGAGAATGGATATGAACTTAAAAATTGAAGTTAGCTGACAAAATCAGCCTTCTTTCAGCTACTTGAGCATTGCTTTGAGTTCTGGGCATAGAGACAGAGGGGACAACAAGAAAGCATGCAAGCAAAGTCAGCCAAGATGAGTATTTCTAATTAAAGCTGAACTAATGCAAAGCACTCCCCAAATTGTTTTCTTTTCCTGTCAAACTGAAACCAAAACTTGAAAATGGAACACATGAGAACAGAAAATTAGTTTTTCTGCCTGTGGTCTCATCCTCAGGGTTGGAATAATGCTCTTATTGAAAAGAACAGTAGATAAAACTAGGAAATTTAGAGATGAGAAATGAGAAAAACATAGAATTTATAGAAAGAAATGCCGGCTGGATTTTCTTCACAAAGCAGAACAATTTTAATCATTAAAATTATGGCATCAGTATATTGATGACAAAGCAACATGAAGATTTACAGTATATTCACATTAAGAAACGGATAAAATCACAGAATTTATTTCACAACATTAAGAACTTCCAGATACTGCTGCTGCAGGAATGTTTTGAGTAACATGCATAAATATGAAAAGGAAGTAGCACCAATTCTACTAGACTTCCGCACAGCAAAAATAAACAGGTAAATGTTGTGAACACAAACATATTCTACCAACACTTCAAACATGAGAATACAGAAAACCTGGCACAGATGACAAGTATGCTTCTAGAGGTATACAAATTTCATTGTGCTATGTACTTGACCCTTAAACAAACTTGGAAAGACAAATAGAGCTATTTGGTTTGTTGTTTTTTTGTTTTTTTTTTCTTCAAGAGTAGATTTAAAAGAGGGTAGAGGAGGAAACAGGTGGTTCAGGATGGAAATTCAGGAGTCTATAAGGAGAAAAAAGCAGGCCAAACCTAACCTTTGGTATCTTTCCAGCATATGAAAAAGAGCAGCAGTTCATGTCACATTGGAGAAAGCAAACATCATAATATAACGTCACAGACACATTGCTGGGTTGACGTGAAAAAAAAAATAAAACCATCAGCTGATAATGTTTGTCTGACATTGAGTCTGGGGAGCTGTGTCTGATGGCTCTAGCCTAACCAGCTGATGGAAATTTTATGAACTTAGACAGTAGAAATTTCGACTTTGTGGGTGAAACTGTGCAACAGAAACAGTTTCATCTGATTCACTTCACTAGAGTATTGATTTTCAGGGTTGATGATTTATTAACGTAACATTCGGTACAGTTGGCTTGCCCAGAAATGATGATGCTGTTACTGACATTGAAAATTAATCACTGTAAATCTTTAGGTGAACAGGAGTGCTTAGCTAACAAATTGGATGTCCTGGATTTGCAGAAGCTTGGGAAATCCCACTGAGTGATATAGTGACTTTTTTTTTTTTTTCTTTGTGGAAGTGTTCTGTCATTTGACAACAATAGACAGAGGAAAAGTTTACTTAAACATACCAGAGATTTTATTGCCTCATTTTTTACCTACATAGTCAATTGAACATGCAAAGTGTGCATTACACAGGCAATTAAACTTCTTCACTACAAAAGCAATCCTATATAAAAACCAGGCAGTGATCTAGCAAAATGAGCTACTAACCATTGGCACAAATGCTTATCTGCCTTGTGTGAAATACAATTTTAACCCAAAACAACCTAAGTCAGCAGGGATGGATAAGTGAACCTCAACTGACAACGTTTTAAAAGTACTACTTTATGATGTGTGCTTCTCGATTACATTGTTTGGCTAAAAATAGACGTATCTTCTACGGAATAACGCAGTATGCTAGATGGACTCAAGAGATTCCATCATTTCTTCTGCAGAGGTACAAAATCATTTAGAGTACACAAAATCAGAAGGAAATGTCAGCAATGCAGATATTCTCTTTGTAATAGATCACCTCCAGTCCCAACAAGAGTGACAGAAACTTGCAAGATTCAAACCAGTCCCACATTAACTATGACTGTAAGTAAAGTAGGCAATAAACAACAATCTTTTTCCATACAAACGCAGCCTTTCAGATTTAATGTAGCTTCCACTGAAAAAAAAACATTGCCATTTAGCACAATGCTTTATGTACTGGCACAAAGCATTAAAAGAACCAAATTTAAGGACTTGACTAGACATGCAAATGAATTTGTCTCTTGGCCCAGTTACTTGCTGTACTGCACCTTCAAATCAGTTCAAATCAAAACAGAGTACTGCTGCTGCAGCTGTGTAAGATACCTCATCTCAGTATGGTGTCAAGACTCGAATTCTGCTGTCTCTCTCATATAACATTATTCTGGTTATAAAAATCCCTGTTGAATTCTATTAATTTCTATAGGTCAGTTTAGAAAAACTTCAGGGACAAAGAAGACAGGTACAGATCCCTCTGCTCCCTCGTCATCTCTTTCACATCTTCCTGGCAGACACCTCAGAGTATCTACCACTGAAGTGCAGGCAACTTCATAGACCTGGAGGATTTTCCTTCACTAGCACTTTTCTACTGTTTTATCTGCTGACAGTTAACATACCTTCTTAATTAAGGCTGTACTTGGAGGTAGGCAGCTCTTTGTTTTCTTTGTATGGGGAAATAAGTGCAACCAAGATCATCAAGACTCTATATACCATGGAAGTAATAATGCTGCTCACCAGCCTACTGCCATATTACTACTCCATAGTCATTTTAGACTGCCTGAGATCAGAAAAAATGTAGACCATCTTCTGTCATAACAGAGCTACACTACATGCTCAGTAGCACTACACATTACAAAAATGCTTTTCCACAAGCTAAATTGCAGGAAGCTAGTAACTTCATAAGGGGATCATGGCTTCTTCTTCACAAAAGCAAATCAGTTTATTCTGCTTCCTAACAAAATTTATTTTCAATTTTTTATTTTGAGAAAGTAACCTTGATAAGCCAGATATACTACAAGCAATTCTGCCTACATAAATAGTAGCCCAGGTAATAGCAAATAAAAATTCCTCAAAAAATTCTATTGGCAATTAGACAAAACTGTAAATGAGATGCAAAACTAAGAACTAATTTGTCACATTTAGTCACAGCCTTGGCAAGAGGTGTATAGAATAATCTTCCCTGAAGGACCCAAAACTCCCTACTACATTGCTCTGTA
Source organism: Merops nubicus (assembly GCF_000691845.1). Taxonomy (NCBI): domain Eukaryota; kingdom Metazoa; phylum Chordata; class Aves; order Coraciiformes; family Meropidae; genus Merops; species Merops nubicus. The sequence continues at coordinate 26,928 of NW_008611848.1, read as the reverse complement.
GTTATACTCAAGAGACAATCAATTAGCTAAAGCTTATTAAAAAAAATATTACACTGTCCCTACACCAGAGTCAGATCAGCTATTGCAGTACAGAGGAGGAGATCAGCAGCCAAGTATTGTTCTTCCATACCCTCTCCCTGATGGGTCAGGGACTGATGTTGCAAGTTGTTAAGCAAACCTCTTAAGAATATGGGTCAGGTCAGACTTCTTGAAAAATATAGGCAACACAGAATGAAACAGACATGAAAACAGGGAGTGGCAACAGATCTCCCCATTTCTTTCTGTGTTTATTCAGGATGATCCCCTGTCTCAGACTGGCACTCATGCAATCCCACTTGCCACCTCAGTAAATGGGAAGTAAAATGAAGACAATGTATATATGTCTGCAGAAAATCCACTGAGTCAGAAGTTGCTTGCTGTTTGGGAATTTGAAGTTTTTGCCAATTATGCAGGGCTAGATCTCCAAACATGCTTCTTTTTAACTTTTTTGTAAGGCAGAGGTCTTGGGACTAAAAATCTGTGCTTGGCTGAATGTAGTGTATTAGGGTCTCAATAAGCTCACAATGAAAGTACCAAATTTAATTAAAAAAAAAAAAAAAAAAAAAAAAAAGAGAGAGAATGAGCCAGACATGTTAATGAGCTTGTTCATATGTAAAAAAAAAAAATAACAATAAATGGCCATGAATCAAGTTTATCTTAAACCCTGGCAGCTGTGTCATGCGCTTTATAGCGGACCAGCATGGGCTGTCACTGCTCAATGCTGGGAGTAGCAGTAGCCTCCTCCTGCTGCTAAAGGAAACATGGAGCAAGAACTGTGGGGGTGGATTGTGCAAGTGCTGCCTCAGCAGGAGGAGGGTGAGGGAAGGCGAGCAAATTGAAATGACTAATAAGTCCATGGCTGCTCTAATACTGTAGTCCAGTTCTAAGAATCTTATTTCCTTGCCTCTGCAACTCAGCGTACAGAACGTGCATTGCACTGAAGCCTGTGTACTCTCAATACCTAAAGACTGATAACTAACTGATGTTGGTGGGACCAGCAGAGTTTTTGAGCAGAGAAACAGATAAGCAGATAAAGAAGATGTAATCTCAATTATTCTCACCATTTTTTATTATCTACTGAAGGATCTTTCTGCCACTGATTTCTAGTTATACTCAGATTAGATATCTTCAGCTGCTTGCAACTACTTTTGTAAGCCAAAATATCAACATGTGAGTATTCATGCAGATTAAATAAATCAAGTTAGGTTTTAAGTTACAGCATTTAACTTTGACTGTTCACGTTGGATAGCACTTACTCAGATGTGTAGACGCAGTAAATTCAGGGGATTGCAATTTACTTCTGTTTTATTCAAGATATAGCAACTCTGTCATATACAATTAATCTCCTTCACATCCATTTACTCTGATGGACACTGAGCTCCTTTGTCACTAGTACATTAATATCAGCCAGCCACTTTCTGCTGACAGTGACAAAGTTGAGGTAAGTATGTTCATCAGAGATGAGTTCAAAGACATGTAAGATTTCTCCTACTCAGTCTGCCCCACACATATAGGAGGATGTAGAAAGATTTTCTGCAGAGGCTTTGCATCAAGCTCCATGTGAGTGACTGCTCTCAGAAGCAGTAATGTAAGGCCCAAGAACCAGTGTTGGGCTAGTATTTGCATCATGTACCTAGAAAGCTAAGCTAGTGAGGCTGCAGCTGCTTTCCCTAGGCTTGCTTCATGAGCAGAGTCCCTCACTTAGGTGCCTTCAGCCATTCTCTGGATATCTCCCCTCCATCTGTGAAACCGGGAAACTAGGGAGATGTGTTAAACTAGCCATCTTATTTAGGTCCTTCAGCTTACATGGTATAAATAGTCTGTCTACTTATATCTACAGATATACCTCCATATGCAATGTACCTCTTGATAGTGAGGTGTAGGCTCCACTGATGTTTCAAGTACCTTCATTCACTTGAAGTTAGGAAAGTTCTCTTGTATCTGACCGTACATAATGGGCATAATGTACATATTATACCCCAAATGTGATTACTCTCTTGCATAAGGATGAATGTCTTGGTAGGTGCTTGGCTGAAACTCCTGTTAGACTAAATGATGACCTATAATTATGAAGGAGGCCTCCTAGGAACTGGGAGAGATCAGTTCTTTCTTTAACACACACATCATTAAAATTTTTTTTAGGAATTACAGTGGAAAAACAGGAAACAGGCAGAAAAGCATAAGCAGATTAAAAGCCAAAGTGATTATTTTAGTAATTAAACATTTCTTAACTGAAATTACATGAAACGTAAAACCAGCACAAAAGGTCATGAGAGATTTTTGAAAGTGTGCTCCAGAGGAAGGGAAGAGGGGGGAAAAGAGCAATTAAACACAAAGATAGAAGGTTATGATGCATAGAAGATTATTCCAAGCAAGTGGCTGCCAGCAAATTGCATTGTTTGGAATGTTTAATTTTTTTTTTTTTTTTCATTAACTATTGCCACTGGAGAAGATGGATTGGGAAAAAAAACATGCAGAAAACAAACTAGGAACATTTATTTCTTGCTTTTATTTACATAAATACAGAAATCTGAAAAGCAAAGCTAATTCTTTATCTCCATATTAAGGGATCAGAATGAATATGTGGTTGTTACTTATGCTGCATGTACAGGTGAAGTTTCCTAAATAACACCAGTATAAGGGAGTGGAAGGACCTTCTGATATAGGCCAGGTTGCCTGGCTGAATCTCTGTTGAATTTTGAGAGCACACTATATAAGGGTAGCCAGGAGCTTTGACTCCACTACCTTGACTGCAAAGCCACTTCTCAATGCTACTTGTTTGTTATTTCAGAGCATGGCCTTCAGTCATTTTGAAATTACTTTCAAGAAACGCGAGTTCTTTAGCCCAGATTTTAAAGCTGACCCACATTACACCACTAGTAAACAAGACATATGCATTAATTACTGCTAAACAAAGTCTGTAAAGATGTAGTGATTAACTGGTGAGAAAAAAATAAATAAATTGGAATCACTTCAGAATGGTTTGGGTTGGAAGGGAACTTTAAAGGTTACCTAGTCCAACCCCCAAGACATAAGACACTCTATCTTCCCTTGCCCTGTTCATCCTTCAAAATGACTCAACACATATCCAACTTGTGCATTAAAATCTTGACTCTTGCAATCAAATCAACTACCTCCCTGGCATTGCCTGGGCAATGACTTATGTCAAAGCATGGGAAGGAGGAACCAAGAGTAGCAATAGGAAAGCACTGTTGAACTTCAGTCGGGTGCTAGTGGATAGACTTGATACAACCAGCAGCAGCCTTCATTAACAATTAAAATTCTGTATTTTCCCAGCAGCTTGATTTCAAATGTCAACAGGCCATGTCCAGTGAAGATAAAATTCAATAAGAACAAGCCATTAGATACAAAATATTCTCCTATTTACATGAAAGCAGTAGTTTTTCCAAAACTCATGCAACTTAGCCATAGTCCATCAGACTTTTACAGGGATGTACCTGATCCAAAGACCTCTTTATTCTAAGATCTAATGTCCATTCTGTAAATCATAAATACACAGGAATTTTAAAAAGCCAGCAAAATCTGCCAACAGAATTGTTTGGATGGGCTACAGGATGCACTCTTTTCTTTAGTTGTAATACTCAAATCCTAAGCAGACAGAAATAGGTCACACTAACCTCATGTGAACAATATCCTTTTTTTGCATGTATCTCTAACAGTTACCACCCATGAATCAGAAAGCATAAATAAAGCTTTGACAACTATGGAGACTGAAGGTGCTTGTTATTCTCTTAAGAGGTAAAAGGCAAGCCAGTGGCCTGTGAAGGCAAAATAAATTGAATAAAGGGCCAATGTGTAGACTTTCAACCTCTTTCTTTGTGTTCCCGGCTTAGTGTGTTTTTCTATACAAATGCACTCCCCTTCTGCCTTCAGTATTAGTCCACAAGGAAAGCTGAGCTGTTGCTCAGAAGTATGACACAATCCATGATTAAAGCAAGGCCTTGATCAAATGCAGTTTTTAGACTCTCAGCTAGATACTTCGTCACTCTACATGAATCAAAAACTCAGCTGGGTGCTATTGTAAATAAAAACACTTTAAACAACAACAACAAGGAAGAATGAAACTTTGATCAAGCTACAATTAATTGATTAAAATGTCTATTTCATTGTCCTTTCATGTCTAAGCTTCAGTAAATGACATGAGAGAGCAGAACCCAGCACGTGATAGAAGGAGGGAAGCCAGGAAGGAAAGCCTGGCAAGTAAACAAAGATTAAAAAGAGAAGAAAAAAAATAGATTACACAGAATAAATACAGAAACCTACTGTGCTCATGCCCAGAAGCTTAACCCAAATCTCATCTATGCCACTAAAAGGCAGAGGAATTTATAACCATCAACAAAACACAGACTATTTGCATTTATTTTTCTCACAGTAATCATATGAATTCTTTTCTACCAAATCCACAATGTGATTTGTGCAAAACTAACCTAGTATAATGCTTCCAATATGAAATAGATTAAGCACTGGTAAAGGTTATTGACTTTCATTCTTAAGAAATCTGAAAAGCTGGTTAACAAATAAACCAGGTTTTCCACGGTATTAAAAGAGGAATTGCTATAGTTGCAATTTCCCTCTCATCTGAGAGGTATCAGGATGGCCCCCAAGATTCAATCCTTCTCAAAAACATTCAGTCATATTAACAGCAGCAAGGGCCACTGAAATACCTTAGAACACTTGTAAGTAGTGAGAAAGCTTACAAGCTCCTTTTCTCACACAGTCAGAAGAGACCTCCTATCGCATCTCCTCCCCTCAGGCAATTCAGTACCCTGATACTTAACTTCTGCTCTCAATTTTATCTCAGGAGAGTCACAGCTCCCTCTGAGGTTCAAATGAAAAGGCTAGTAACACCTGCTCACTTACCAAGTCCATCCTCTCTAATTACCCCTCTCAGCCTTGAAAGTCTCCTTGGCACTAAATCCACTCGTGCTTTGGCTGAATTTAAGAATTTGTGACACAAGAGTAATCTGAGACCAAGAACTGCTCTTGGAGAAATTCCAGGTCATGTCTTTACATATAGAGTAGTGTTCTTATTAAATTTTTTTGTTCTTTATATAAAAATGTCTTAATTGGTTGCACCTCAGTGTCATTTGAGCTCTGCAGCAGCTTCAACATGTAAGTACAGGAAGGAGAGGGAAATCCAGGTGCAACCCCCTCTGTTTCAAAGGCTCTCAGAGAGGTCCTGAGAGAGCAGTGAGCGGTCTGAATCAGCAGCAGCCGAACATAAAATGGCTCATTCTTCCATGGACTATACATACTGAAATGATCATGAGAGATAACAGATAGATAATGGAGCTGACATGATTTGGGGGCTGTAGCTACTGCAGAACAAAAATTACATAATTCAGACATGTCAATTATGGAGATAGGTTTACAGCCCAAAAAAAAGGCATTTCTAAAACCTCACCTATCATCCTGAGAAGGGTTGGCACTCAGCTCTCCCCTCTCACGGTAAATCATTTCATTCATTATTTACTAAATGTGTTTGTTATTAAAACTTAACTAATTCACTTCCATACATGATTACTGTTAGACCATCTTTCCACCCACATAAAGTAAAAAGTTATTTTCCATTCATGAATCCCTAGCATCCTTGGAGTGGAATATGTCTAAAACACCATTTCTACTAAACTAGTGGAATAACCAACAGGTTGAATTATTAACTCGGAAAAGTGGCCTAGGTGGCCCTTATTTTTTCTGTGGAAAGTCGGTGAAATGCTGCATGTGTGAGCCAGTATTGTCTCTTAAAAAACAAAAAAAAAGAGCATCAAAGAGAGGGATGAATACAACTACACCTACATGCAGGGCAACACTCTTAAGTGATATTCGCTTCTCACTTCCAGTTAATTATTCTATATCCAGTCCAGAAAAAAAATCTTTGGTCTAAACAGGGACTGCATCAATGTAGTTCTGGTCATTCAATTTAAACTGTACAGAGAGTCAGAGTGGAAATGGTGATATACCACGCTGTTCTTCTAACTGGAAATACAGACTCATAAACTTTAAAATTTTAAAGCTCCCACTAGAAACCATGACTTGACTTTACACCACCTGACTACCCCCAGCCAAGACTTCTGTCCTCCTTAAGACACACCATTTTCCTCTGCTGTAGGATAAATACATTGCTGTTCCTTCCCCCAGCAGCTATTGTTTTCCTCCAGAAAACTTAAAAGACTGTAAATGTAACCCTTCTTTCCCTGCTCCTGCCCTCCTTTCTCTTTTCTTTATTATCTGTTCTGCAACTCCTGTTCAGTCATCTGCAATTTCCAGCTCAGCAGCCAGGTGACTAGGAGCAAAGCTGCCCCTCATATCTCAGCTCCCTCGGTGAGCTCTGCTGGGCCCCACAGAAGTGGGAAATCAATTTTCAGAGCTAAAGTGGAGTCCACAGGTTCTTCTGGCATAAATGTGACTTTCCTCATTTCCCAGCACCTTCTTTACTAGAATTTCTTCTTGGCTCAGCCTTCTGGTTTTGCGTGCGCTATAACTTACAGATTTGTAGCACCTTACGGCCCAAACCCTCAGCCTTCCCGAGGCTTACATTTCTTCCTTTCTGACACACATTCCCATCACACAGCAGGCTTCTAAATTGATCAAATTTAAGCCTAGTCTGAGAAGAAAAAAAAAAAAAAAGTTCATTCTAAATTTCTTACTGCTGCATCAACACATATGGAATAAGAAAGGTGTAGTTCTTACAGCAACTGGCACACTTGCAAGCCTCAGTGATTGCTGTCATCTCTCAACCTCCTCCATGCCCCAAAATGGAGAAAATCTGCAAAAAGTATGAATGACAGACAAAGAGTTACAATCATTGATGAAGAGACAAATGTTTTGGTGGGTCACAGCATTAGCACAACTGCATTGTCACAAATGAGTGGCTTTCTACATCCTCATACCCCACCTGCAGGAGAAGGCAGCAGTAGCAAACTTTTCAGAAATTCTGAGGTCATGTAGTTAGCAGTGCAATTTATGTGCTTGTTAATTTTTGACTAGGTGAATATTTGGGTCATAACTTGTATCCCAAGTAGAAATGTACAGAGCCAACAGCCAACTGACCTGCTTTAAAAGGTGCTTAAGTATTTTTGAAAATCAAGTGTCACTGCTTCTGCTAAAGCACACTGAAATCCTTCTCCCTAGGGATGTTGTTCAAATCAATGCTTCCTTTAGCCAAACTACCAACTGACCTCGACGGGACTCCACTTAAGAGTACTGCTTTATGGCCACCGAGCACATGGAAAAGAAGGGGGATGCAGATGCCTTAGAAATGGCATACGGGTGAAGATATAAGACACTTCTCCTGTCTTTCTCAGCCTCCAATAATCAGCAGTTCAGAAATCTCTAAAGCCTGTAGAGGTAAGGCTGAGCTGAATTACCCTCACAACTGTCTTTCCCTTCTGTGACGCTTTTCAACCTGTGCACACTTTGAGCCTTCACTCACTGCAGCAGAAGGTGTTTGTTCCAGGATCACACGCTGTGTGCTTTGAACCTTCCAGCTGATTGGTTTGTGGAATGTCTCTACTCCTAGTTTTATGAGAAACAATGAATAATTATTTCTTATTCTATGTATTGGTGCTTTCACGATTTGATATGCTTCTATCATAGCCATAGACACCACTGTGTCTTTTCCAGGTTGAAAAATACTCCCTAGTCTGCTTAAACTTCAGCTACTTCATTTTACACTTTTTAACCATCCTGCCATTCTACCCTGTACATCACAGAGTCCTACTACATCCTGAGGCGAGGAATACACCCTGCACACACCTTTCCAAAATTTTTTTTTCAGCAACGTTTTCATTTTAGCTTTTGAGCAGTAACCTAAAAATTACAGAAATCTATCCACTGTAACACTACAATCCCTTTCCCAAGCAAGTGAAATTTAGGTCACAGTACAGTGCATAATTGCCTTCTACAGTGGAACACTTATTAGAAAAAATGCGTGCTCCTTAGAGGTGAACAGTGTGCCCCAATGATAGAACAAAAATATCAATTACCAAGCCAGCCTCAGAAGAAGGTTCTTCATTCCTTTTAATTATTCTCTTACTGTCTTCTTGATAGTGTCTGTTTCCAGCTGGGATCTAAACACCATTGTGCGTAACCAACATGACTCATTTTTATTTCAGAACTAATTTTTTTTCTGCCAGAACTTGTGTTTATCTGATATTTGCTTTTTATTGAAGTCCCACATTAGCACACCTAATTTGGGTTTTCCCACCCCCTCTGACTCTTTAACCACTTACCTTACAGAGATTGCTTATGTGTTCTACATTTCCAGTTATTTGATAAAAAAATTCACTACTGCAAACAAAAAGTTAAGACAATTTCCTATTAAAACCCAAGAAACACTATGTAGAAAGGGAGGAATTAGCTAGATATTTACGCACTAAAACAAAAGCCAAAGTTAATTAAAGATGGCAGGACATCTCATATCAGATGATGAAGGTAAGAAGATAAAGAAAAAAATTTCACAGTCACAGTGGTTAGCTTCTGAAATCACACTACATTTTGTTCAACTTATGCTTAGTTCCTGGATCATGTACCATCACTGCAAGGTAATTAATATTGCAACAGTGAGAGATTATTAAAAAGAGTTCACAACTCCATTACATAGTAACTCCAATGCTGGACATCACATTTTTAGATGCGTAACAAAAAGTGAAAAAATATCTTGACTTTTAAAGTACTATTATTACTCTTTTTTTCTCCTCTTCAATAAAACTCAGCCAAGGTCTTACACAATAGACATAACTCACTTCCTTCACCACCATCTGAATTGTCCTTCAGTGTGTATTGATTTGGATGCCTTGAGATTTACAAAATTCAGGTTTAAAACATTTTATTTGGGTTTCTTATGCTTTTAAGGTATCTCACTGATATTCTTTAAGGAAAAATAAAATTAAAAATAATTACCCCAAAGCTCCTAGCTATTTTATCTTGCTGAGTTGAAAACCTGTAAACAAAGTGATTTTAAATGGAAGTAGTGACATTTTTACTAAAGCAGCATGAATGTCACAGCTGTAATAATAGCCCACTTGTGTCATTGTCCAGGCTCAAGCATATATGCACACATGGTGAGACAGAGAACTGCTGTCAGTTATATCTTTATTACTTCTACAGTGACTGATGCTTTGCAATCCAAACAAACATCCCCAATGCCAAGCTTGTTTTTGGTTGTTGTTTTTTGTTTTTTTTTTTCCCCATTTAACAGCCCAAATGTACATCCCTAGCCACTAGTCAGATTTTCTGTTATTGCCTCATGCTTCCAGTGCTTGATGTATCAGCTCAAGGCAATTCAGCTCTCCCCTCTGAGAAACGTCAGAAGAACAGCACCCTGGAAACACTAAAAATTGCCTGGTATCCCATCTGACTCTGATTAAGCTTAAAATATGAAGAGCTAATCTCACCAGTATTTACTGCTGCATGTGTAACACTGACTACCACGAATAATAATCACACAGAAATCTACCTAGATTAGACACACTGCCATCACTTGTAGCATTAAATCATAAAATTATTTGGTATTAGGGTAAAGATTACACAAGTAGATACTTAATAGGTACACTATCTAGGAATATTATCTTCAGACATTAACAATACAATTCACCTGCAAGTACTGAGGAAGCAATTTTCTTTTCTTCTTGGCAACAGTGTGAACAACTTCTACACCTTGGAAAAGCAGACAAACAGCTGTGTACAACGCATTTAATAACAGAACACTAAAAATATTTCTGTTCAGATGGTCAGAATTGCAGCAGCAAGCCTCAAGTTAATAGTTTTTATGGATTCATTAGCTTGAGTAGGTGCTGAGTTTTTGAACTGGAATAACGTGTATATCTGCCTCAAAGGTGTACCTTGCAAGGTGTGCTTGCAAATTTTGGAAGTTGAAGGTACTAATGTAATATTCTTAAATTATTTTTTTTTAATCTCTCCTCCAATTTGTGAATATGCCATATTTCAAAAAGTCAGGGTTTCTTCACTTATCTCATTTAAGTGTCAAAGATGCCAAGTGGAAACACTTCTAGGATAGTGAGTCTTAGATCACAGATGCATTTGTATTTCTGGGAGCAGTCAAATCACACTAATTTTAAACAATGTACAATTCATGTAAAAAAGTTTTCACATAGTTTTCAACGCTACTAATATTAGTCATGCATAGTCTTGTTGGCAACAGCAAGCTTTACAAAGCTACATTTCCAAAGGCAATGAAAGTAATTTCACCTAACTGAACTCACTGCAGTAACATTTTTATTTTTATAACTCAAAGAGGTACAGTGCCTCTGCCTCTAAAAAAGGACAGCTTGCTGCTGGGAATTTCTTGCAAATCAAATGTATTTTAGTCCATGACCAATGGGGTTGAAATCTATGGATGCAATCTAAGTACAGGCAGCTTCTCCTTAGGAAGGCAGGCGTAAGACGCAAAGGGAGATAGTCACACCGTGGACTAGAACGTGTAAATAGAATGGCAGAGTAGCCTATATCTGCTCGAGGTAGAAAAGCAATGCTTTTCTGGAGACCAGCTGAGGTCATCAAATGAGGCTCTACATCTGAACTACCACCTAAAGGAGCTTATATCTCTGCACTGATTACAGGGAAAATCTGTGAACGTTAGCCAGACCAAGTGTTTGCACTGGATGTTTAAAGTAGCATGCAATGAAAAACCACCCAACATGAATATACATAGGTATGTACAAATTTAACAATTCAAAAAACAATCATTCTGGAATCCATCAGAGCTGAGCTAAGCTATGTATGGAGGGTTGCATTGCCTGTTATATTCCAGCTGGGTGCCTGAAATTTCATCTGCAGCCTTTCCTTGTTACATGTGCAGGTGCAGCTCCAAACAGACCATCAACACCACTTTCTTCCATACTTGTTAACAATAGCAGAAGCATAATCAATTGTTGGTCTGAAAGCTCTCCCCATACCAGAAAAAAAAAAAAAAAAAAAAATAAAAAAAGGATTGGTAGGATCTCAACTAAATACTGTCCAACACTGACAAAAATTCTGTTGGTTTGGATGAAAGGGAAGTCAACCAAGATTTCCAGGGATGTTGAATAAGGAACTCCTGTAAACTATGTGTTTTCAGGGGCTTTCTTGAACACAGTCTACCATAGTTTTATCAATACAGAAGGATATTCCCTCTGCTACAGAAGAGAAGCTTCTTAAAGTACTTAGCTACAAGTATAAATAACTAGAGAGTAAAGCAAGTCAAAAAAAAAAAACCTGTGATAAACAGAAGTAAATTGCTGGATAATCTCTCCTGTAGATTGCACTTTAGCTAAATTACCTATACTAATCTCAACTCTCCAAATGGCTCCATTAAACAAATGGGATGCCTGAGAATCACACTGGAATATGCATTCTGATTTTGCTCCCCAGCCTGTTTGATTAATGCTACAAAGATAATGAATTTTAAGGGGAAACATAAGAGCTGTGCTTCATATTGCACAAGTTACCAGTTGTTAACTAGTAATACACCCAAAAGACCTTTTAATCTAAAGGGTGCATTCACAATTCATATGTTCTCTGTTTAATAGTACATTTTAGGACTGCTTAATTATTGCTGACCTTTCCCTTAAAACCAACCATGTATACCATAAATTTGAACTTTTTTTTTTTTTTTTTTAAATGCCAGAGAAGTTGTGTAGACAGACTTGCAAACTTCTACTTACAGGAAAGTTTTTAATGTTGTTGTTAAGCACTGAACTGCAAACTACAGTACTTAGGTTATGGGACTGGAATTTTCCAAACAGCAAAATTTCACCATCATATTTTAACCCCTAAAGCAGAGATATACCTAAATTTGGACTTGATACAAATGCTGAAGATGACACTTGATACTTGTTTGCAAGCCTGTCTGCCGTACAGAAGACTACTGAATCCTATGATGATTTAAAAATAGATGACAATACCTGCTCCATAAAGCAGGAAAATATTTTCCTCATCCTCCCACATATAAATTGAGCAGACAGACTGCATGTGAAAAAACAGGAAATGATATAATTGAAAAAAAAAACTTTAGAAAAGAGTAGAAAATCATTTCATAAGACTTAAGAAGGAGGAGTATCTTGAATACCTCTGCAAAGCCCTATCTTGCATTGCTTTACAGTTCCATAGAAAGAAATTTAACAAACAAAATGCACTTCTATCAAAGTTAAGGTTAATTCTACAACTTCATTACAAATCATGAATACCTAACCATTGCAGAGGTGTTTATCAGGCAGAAGTCTTTTAGGTGAAAGCAGATGATATCCAGCTGAAAAACATAAAGTCTGTGATAAACCATTAGAATATGTAGTACAAGATGGCTTTATTATTTTCTATTAAAATGAAAATTTGACTTTGTGAGATTGACAGAAAAATAACCTTTTAAATTGTGTGTGATGAGTAAAAAGTAAGTAGACAATAGTCTAGTAATTGCTATCTGATACAATAAACAAGGATGAATGTGAAGGAAAATGTATACACTTTAAGATAAGAAAAATGCTCTGATAGAAACATAGTATTTGTGATCTAAGAGCATTTTTATTCTTCAGCCAAAAGAACTGACACTACAGACATGACTAGAAAAAACATTGAAGTAAGGGTTTTGTGGGTCAGGTTCTATGAGAGAGGAGAATAAAGGAGTTGAACGGTTATGTCACTGGAGAATCAGGGCTTGCCTTTGCATTTCAGGACGAGGGTGTTCTGCCCTACCTCAGGATGTTCTGAGAGAAAGAGAAAAGGGAGAGAGCCTCATAAGGTACACTCACACCAAAGCTGCACTTCCAAGAAAATACTTTCCTGGACCCTTTCCATGATTATGCCTGGTCTGCTTCCATAGATAAAGCAGGTCATGTTACACAGTTTTAAATCTTTTTAAACTAGTGTCTTAGGACAGGACACTAGGCTCTTGCAATTTTATCATGTAAAAGGGACTTCCCATTATGCAGGTTAGTGTAAGATTTCCCCTTGCTGGAGTGCTATGGTCTTGTAAAACATCTCTCCCTGGCAACTGGCCAAAACTGGATACCAGTAGAGTGATGAACCAGTGGCTTGCTATAGGAGTTGCCATCTAACAATGATCTTTAAGTTTACTATGAAGTCAACCAACATGGCACAACAAAATGACAGATGATTAAAAAAGTATATTTACTTATTACAGTCATCATCAACATTATGACGTAATATATATATAAAGTTGTACCACTCTTTTACTGTCTAGGAAAGAATTTACTTGATTGCAAGGAAATAAAAGGATTAGTCAGCCCTGTAAAAATACACATTCTGCTGACTTCTTTTTTTAAAGCGTGGGAAGTTCCTCACAGACATTTAACTATATGAAAGTGAGAGAGAGAGCTTAAGGGCTAAAGATTTAGAAACTCTTCATTCCCAAAAAGAGGACTTTTCTAAACAGAAAAAAAAATTATTTTTCTTCAAAGATGTATTGAGCTGAGCTGTATTTGAAATACTTAAAGAAATAAAGCAGAAGAAAAGGTATCATCAAGGTGTTTCAACTACTGATGAAATTTATAAGCGTATCTTTGCCTAGCAGCCACAGACCACCACATTCAAAACCTTACATATAATTTGGCATCCTTCTCTCAAAGGGATGTTTTAACTGTCAGTGGAACCTAGACAACAGAGATAAAAACAGCAGATGAGATCAGAACATAGGTTTATTAATCCAACTAAAAGCACTTATACAGGAGGAAAGTCAGAAACAATTCTAGTAAAAATATTATATCATTATAATCACAAAATAAGTCTTCACAACACACAACGTGCCCTTGTCTTTCAGTATCTACAGAGGATTTCTTATTCCATTCTCTATTTCTCTCTCTAATCTACATTACCCTGCTGCAACAAATAAAAAAGCAATTTAATGTTTTACAGTAAATGTTTAAAAATGTTAGAATAACATTTTCTCTATTTTAGAGCTTTGTACAGCTGGAGGAACATTCTAGAAAGCCTACAGGTAAAAGTTTTTCTATTGTGGGATACACCTTTGCAATTACAGAAATTATTCCTGAAGTTTATCAACTAGATTTGTGCATGCACACAAAAACTCATTTTCAAGCAAAATATTTACTTTTTTTTCCTAATAATTAATAGTTTCCTGTTGTAGGAAAAATGTGTTGAAACAACAAAGAACACAAGCAGAAAGTATTAGGCCAGGCAAACTGTGTGTTTTCTAAGCTTTTGATAATTTGCTTTTTAGAATAATACATGCATTTCTGTATTTCGGATGTTTTATCTTTTCAGTTATGATCAAGACCTGTTTGGCATAAGACTGGGCAGAGAAGACTGTAGGTAGGAAAGGAAGATTATAGCACAGGCTGGACATAAAAATCAGAAAGTTGTGGACAAACGAATATAGGGATAAAGAGAGATAGAAGAAGGTGAAAAAGGGGAAGAACACATTCAGAACATAAGAAGTTACTTTCTAAATGTCCTCAGTATTTCTGGGGAATAGCTAGGGACAATGGGAGAGAAAGATGGGGAAAGAAAAAGGAGCACATGCACAGGAGATGGGAAGGAAAACAGTCAGGCCTGAAGCTCTGAGACTAGAAATGGATCAAAATTTCACTTAGGAAATTAGTCTTTTAAGGAACACTGCTATGTCAAGAAAAGCTCTGAGTCAGGCTTCGCCACCAAGAATCTCTTCTAAGTTAACATGTATTGTTCTATAAGAAGACGTAGAATGCTAGTTAAATCTTTCCCCTTTCATCATATGTTACCTCTACACTACAGGCTGTTGCTAAACCATAGTGACAGAGGTGCTGCAATGTGGACAAGGTCTGTGCAAGCAGGGTGATATCTAGGGGGAACTGAGAGCAACCGAGATGAATGGGGAAGACCTGGATCTGACAGACGTTTACAAGTGGAAAAAGAGACAGTAAAGTCCTGTTAGGGGAAAGTAACTGAAGCCTTGTGTTGAGCAGTTAAAGCTGCATTCTTTTGTCCACTGAAGGCTCAGTTTTCCATCAGTTGTGCATATAATCATGCTGAGATAGAGGCTTTAAGAAAAATCAAAGGATAGGTCAAAACAAAGCTTTTGGTTTTAAGGTCTTGCAACTCTATTAAGTCGGCTTCATACCCATTTTAGAGACTGTCATTTGCTCTTGATCTTTTAAGACAAACAATAAGTAAAGAAAGAGCAGACAATCCAAGGTCCTCTTTTTCCACCTGATAGAAAAATAAGAATGACCAAGGAATAAAAAAAAATATCTCAAGCTAAAGTCACAGATAAGAAGACTAAGGACATGAGCAAAAAAAAAATCAATTAAAAGGAGAAGCTGAACTGAAGTTAGCACCTGTCAACCAGTAAGTTTTTGGCTTTGTCAGACTCCGTAGTTTCCATTCCACAGAGGCTGATAGAAGTAAAATGGCACCTAACTGAGGTGAATTGCTC
This sequence comes from Merops nubicus, assembly GCF_000691845.1. Lineage (NCBI taxonomy): Eukaryota > Metazoa > Chordata > Aves > Coraciiformes > Meropidae > Merops > Merops nubicus. The sequence goes on along the minus strand of NW_008611848.1, from coordinate 11,483 downwards.
AGTTTTCAGAATGCCTTTTGAAAATAATACAGGCTTCAGTTATCTTCATGCAGCAGCACAAATGTTTATGTGCTTTTTCATAGAAGACTTCACTTTGATAGTCCAGGCTGTTTGGCCAGCAAGAATTCTCACCACCTGGTGAAAAGAACAGGAAAAAAATCTGATTTTTGTAGGCATGTGACAATACTAAACTTGTTCAGAAACTTTCTCAGAAAATAAGGCAGTATCTGACAGTAAAGGAGGTGTTATATGCCCCAAAATGTTATGCTTGTTAAAAAGTAAAAGGTATCTGGTTAAAAAAGCCAACACAGATAATTTTGTGTTGAGTGGGTAATACAATAACACTGACCTCTTTGCTCCTGAGTTAAGCTGTTCATTAACAGATGCATCTAGGTGACATACTGATACAATTTGTATGTGTGTGCTAGTGACATGTTAACCCATCAGATTGAATACAGTATAACCTCTTTATATGTTTAGTACACAGGTATTTGGCAGAAAAATAATGCGTGTTCTTTTGTCTTCAAAAAAATTATTTCAAAGTTTTGCCTTCAGCTCATAAAGACCACCCTATACAGCTTATGCACTGATTAAACCAGTTTTATTTGGATTTAAGAGTTCACCAACAAAAAGAAATGTCTTGAAGAAGGTTGCACCTACTGCAGGGTCTATTTTAAAAACCGTCCTACTGGAACAGATTCATCGTCATGAAGGACTGAAGAGGAATGCCAAGAGTAAAACTGGCCCTTATTTGGGTACAATGCTACATGTTAATATTGCTCTGCAGTGTGTAGAAATGCCAATCTACAATAGATGAGGAATACAGCCATATTCATTTACAGCTCCCTAAAGCACAAACATGGAGTGACTTGAACAACCATCTGCTATCCTGCAGCTATTAACTCACTAGATGTCTGTAATTCAACTACTTTCTCTCTGATCTTAGCATATGAGAAACTCTTTGAAGAGGAAAGTGTCAATCACCATGTTGCAGCATATCCAACTAGTGCAATACTTTATGTTCTGCTCTGTGTTACGTCATATAATATAAAGCAAGCTACTCAACCTAGAGAGACAGTGTCAACACCAGGAAAGCATGTCTCAGAAGAAGGAAGAGATTGAGAAAGATGTTGGAATGGAATGTAAAAGCTGTCTAATTTTGACCCCTGCTGGAATGCCACAAAGAAATGCATGTAACAGATTACTTCCATAAAAGTAGTTTACCCAGTGTTCTCACCTAGTGTTAGTAGTTTCTCAAATTACAAAAGAAGAACATTTTTTGATGAACAACGTCAGGTGATTATCAAACTATTTATTGATATACTGGTGCACTTAATAAACTGAAGGTGATGAATTTGGGAGATGTTCAGGCAGACAGACAATACACCATGAGTGTATTGAGATGTGTGGAATCCTCCACCCAACCAGCTCCATAATTAAATATAGCAGGTATCACAGAAGGTAGCTAGAAATGAGAAAACCATTGGAACCTAAAATCACCAGCAGTATGTGCTATCAGATTTCCTTGAAGGACCAAAATCTGTTCACTGTAAACCTGCAAGCTGTAACTGTTTGGTGGACTGCAAGGCAGCTGAAATAGCATTACTGCTCTGTATTTCTCAAATGATCACAATTATTGTAGATCAAAACTTGTTTCACTGACTTCAGGGTGGTGTCTGTGAATTCACACTGGGGATTGCTTCAGGGGCCTAGAGGCAAGCTGAATAATTTACTTGAGATCCCAGCATTTCTTTTTATTTGTACCTTTCTCACTTTCTCCTGGTAACAATATTCTAGCTCTGTACCACCAAACTCTCCTCACTCTGATAGTTAGAAAATGTAGCTTTTTCACTTCTCCCAATCTGGCCATAAGGCTGACACATTTTTTTACTATCTGTTGTTAAAATCAACTGCAGAAAACCACACGAAACAACACCTCTAACTTTGTGATTACTTTAAAGATGTGCTAAAACAAAGAGCTATAAAGACAAGAAAATTCTGCCAAGTAAAATTACTCAAAAAACAGGGCTACTTGGAGAACCAAATCCTGTCCAGTATGAATCTAAAAAAATAAAAATAAAAATGCAGAAAAATGAGATATTTTCCTACTGTTTGAGAATTATTGGAATGTGTTGTAGAGTGTCTAAGGGGAAATATGTGCTTTTGCTTTGCTAAAGATACAAATGCTGGGTCATTTTTAAAACTGAGCTAGAAACAAGAACTGATTAAGATACATATATTAAGCTATACCCAAAAGGGCATATGACAAAGTAAAGTAAGAAAATTTACATCAGAGACAAAAAGAAGACACATGCAGGAGCGGGACCTATTGTTGTAGAAGAAAAAATCAGACAAAGCTTTTAATTTTCCAGAGGGTTGAAAATGAGCAAGACATTTATTGTCCATGGGAGAACAAGGAAAGCCTATGAAGTTGGAAAGGTGCATCATAGCTGCAGACAGTAGAGAGAATTCCATTTATTTCACATACTTGAGATACAAGTAAAATTTCCTAATCTTACAGCTGTGATTTTTTGTCTCTTTGTAGATGAAGTCTGCAACTCCCAGCTGTATTGTGGGGCAATTGTACAACAGACTAGAGATGTTGCAGAACACAGCAGTTCACGCGAATCAAAGACATGCACCTCATGGGATCTGTACTGGCAGTGGGAGAAGCAGCAGTAATGCTTGCTGAGACAACTGAATGAAACAAGGTCCCTCTGGGAAGAGATGATGTCCAGAGGAAACTCAACAGGCTTGAGAAATGGGCCCCTATCAACATCATGAAGTTCAGCAAGGCCAAGTGCAAGATCTTGCTCATGGGTCATGGCAATCCCATGTACAAATACAGGCTGACCACAGTATGAATTGAGAGAAGTCTTGAGGAGAAAGACTTGTGGTTGATGGGTAATGAAAAGCTCAACATGATCCAACAAGGTGCGAGTGCAGCCCAGAAAGCCAAACATGTCCTGGGCTGCATCAAGAAAAGCTTGGCCAGCAGGTCAAGGGAGGTGATTCTCTCCCCCTCTACTATGCTCTAATGACACCACACCTGGAGTACTGTGTCCAGCTCTGGAGCTCTCAACACAAGAAGGACATGGACCTGTTGAAGCAGGTCCAGAGGAGAGCCACGAAGATGTTCAGAGGGCTGGAACACCTCTCCTGTGAGAACAGGCTGAGAGAGTTGTGGCTGTTCAGCCTGGAGAAGGTTCTGGGGATACCTAATTGTGGCCTTTCAGTGTTTGAAGGTTTCCTACAAGAAAGCTGGGGTGCAGCTTTCTTGTAGGAACCCTTTACAAGGAACTCTTTACAAGGGGGTGCAGTGATAGGATGAAGGGTTATGGCTTCAAACTGGGAGAGGGTAGATTTAGATTAGAAATTAGGAAGAAGTTTTTCACTATGAGGGTGGAGGGACACTGAAACAGGTTGCCCTGGGAGGTTGTGGATGCCTCATCAGTGGATATGTTCAAGACCGGGTTGAATGGGGCTTTGAGCAATGTGGTCTAGTGGGAGGTGTCTCTTCCCATGCCAGAGGGTTGGAACTAGATGATCTTTAATGTCCCTTCAAACTTAAACCGTGAAATGGTATGAGATGAAATCATATTCATATGAGTATGAAATTCCAGTGGGTTTTAATTACCTTTAAAAAAACACAGAAGCAATCTATCAAATAAGTTCTCTCTCCTTACATTTGTCCTTTTCCCTTGTCATTCTTGAGGGATTAATTTCCTACAAAATACTCCTTTTCAGTTCTCCTCTCCCTCTTTAAGCCCACTGGAAAGTGATCTGCTATTAAGTTTATGCAGAGCTCTTTTGTTCTCACATTGTGAAAGATGAAAATTTCCCTTATGACAAACCTTCATAGTATCAAAGTGTCTCTTCACTAAATCTGGAATTCTACTCCAGTTTGTTATAGATTCTCACAGAAGCCGAACGATTCACCTGCAGACAAGCCTTTGTGAAAATCAGTGGGAATAAAAGAGAAGCTAGTCCTTCTGTATCATATGTTCATTGAACATTGATCTTTAACCTGCAACAAGCCAAACCTATCAGACCTCCTGCAATTTGTTTGCAGCAATTGCTGAGTGAATGAAGGGTCAATGCATTACAATGTCAAGCTTTGGCTGTTCCAAGCCCTGGTATAAGATGGATGGTACTGAACCTTCACCTCAGAAAGGGAACCAAGCAGTTTCCTGGTAGCTTTCTCATAAATAAAAAAAAAAAAAAAAATATCACTTCAGACAATGGCATGTTTGTGACGGAGAATAAGCGGGAGACAGACACCATCCTATGATGATCGGAAAGCCTCGTTTATTGAAAATCAGAAGGCATCTTTTATATTGTTATTAATTAGTTCATACATATTTAAATTAGCTCATACATATTGCAAAAGCGAAGCTCATCATTGGTTATAGATTACATGTCAACCCCTCTTATGTTTATCTTTTGTGTTTAGCTTTGCGGTTAGCAGTTCTTTATCTTAGTGTTCCAGTTCCTTTTACTCATCCCATTATCCTACAATAGTTGCACCCCAGGTTATCTTGACCTGGAGTTTGTTTCACTAAACTTCAACCAGCTGCACTTTATCATGTCCTTTTGCTGTTAGCCACTCTGTGGCTAAGCTCTCCACATGTTTGTGCCAAGGAAATCAATATATATTTTACCAAACACCTTTCATTGTAAAGTCATCAAAGCTGGATGATGCTTTTCATAGAGCTATACTTCAGTGTTTTGTTAATTAGGTACTAAATGCTGATCTGAAGGAAAGTTGCAGTTAGACACTAAGAGTAAAATACATATATATGAACAGCACACCAATAAGAAAAGTTATATATGCATAGAGTTACTACAGTTCTCTGTTATGTGTCATCCATGTATTCCTTGATACCATACTCCTCCTCAATGTTATGGTATTCTGCTACATCTGGTAAGGTTATATTCTCACCTTTAGTTGAGAAGATGGGTGTTATACACTTTGATCATTTACAAAGATGAAACAGACACACCAGGTACAAATGTAAACCTTACACAAATAAAATCATACCTAAAAGATTCTGACCTCAAATATAAAGGGTAGACACACTGAAAGCAGAATATAAAAAAAAAAAAAAAAATATTTCTGAAACTGCATCTCAAGAAGTTCCAGTTTTGGATCAATACATGACAGAGTTTCCAAATTTTAGACAGTGCCATCACATCTATTTGGCAAAATCCTCCTTTGTAAATAAGAAATTATGAATGTTTCCTTTGTGTCTGATTTGATAATTTAAACCACAAGCAACTGAATCAAATGTTCTCTTGCTAACAAATGATCAAATTGTAATAGAAAACATTTAGTAATAAACCAAACTTTATCTAACTTGTTTCTTATTTTTATTGAAGCTTGACTGTGTTCTTGTTCCTTTTATTTGTTGAAAGGATTCTGTAAGCATGTTGAAGAAATCCCATTTCTATCACCCTGAGTAGGCAAAATTCCTACAAAACAGATACAAACCTTCTGTTGTGTTTTGTAGAGTTTTTGCCGCAGAGCAAAGTAATGAGCTTATGAGTAAAAGGATATAACAACTAATGACATAAAGTGCATTACAATTTAGCCTAATTCCTCCATCCTGAATGGCTTTTTTTTTCCTGTACTTTGCAGTTTCCACACAGTCTTTTGATTAAATTGTGCCATGGAAATTACAACTGTTGCATTGCTGCATACAGAATACCCAATGCTGCACTTGCATATTTCTTTGGTACTATTTTCTTCAGTATTATTGTCTTCATAAGGTTCCTATCAAGTGAAAAAATATTTCTGACCCATGAAATCTGGAGCTCTTAATGTTTCACTTGTTCCTTTATTCTCTGGTATCCCAGAAGCTAACCAGCTAAATGCTTCTGTACTCCTGGTATTTTCTTTCTCAAGATGCTGTGTCTCACATTTTATATATCTGCAATTTTGTTTCAAGGAAGCAACTGGTCTAAAAAAAGCACATACACACTAAGCTTCTCATTGTCTAAACCTCTTATGAAATACAAAGGCATTGATCAACTTCATTTTATGCCGGTTCCTTGAAATTACAAGAATCTGGTGAGAACGCTTAAGCACTGAGAATCTCCATGTCTTGTGCACTTAAAAGCTGAGCTCTGCATAAACTGGGAGTCAGAAATTTCCAGAGCTCACTTACTCAACCTCCTAGATCCCTTTGTAAGGTGGTATTTTTCACCTGTGAAGAGGATGCAGGTTGTTATCTGTATTTTCCTTGTGCAAGTCCCTTTTGGGTGGTGAACTCCCATTCTGAGTTGTGTCTTGGAACAATTGTGCAAGATTCACTTTCGGCAGAGGTATGTTAGAGATGGTTGAGGCACTCTGCTCCAGTTTCTGATCATGAGGCAAAAGCTTCCTATTCTACACACATAAAAAAGTAAATCCTTCCTCTGACTGAGGCTGGGAATATGTCTGCCTGTTCAAGGAAGCTGAGATGTTTACAACAGGCTGCTAATGGAAAGTCTCTCTTCAGCATAATGATGTGCAAAGAGAATAAGTGAAGGGACACTGTACCATAAACATTTGCTCCTCTTTCTCTTACTTCATCACATCCCATTGCCTCCTAGTTTTTCCTAATCAATATTTTTATGCAAAAGACTTATCCACGATGGCTGAGTAGGGGTCTGTCTGATAGAAGCTGTTCATTCAGGATCTCTCCATTGCTAAAAAAGAAGGAAAGATACCTTCACTCTCATCACTCATTGCTATAGAAAATGCTGAAGTGATTAGCATTGATCAGATGCAGAAGATTTTTAGGATGATGAAGTCAGTTAAAAGAATCTGAACAATAATGTAATGTTCCCCTCTTTCTCAGATTCCTGCTCCTATATCTGAAATGCATTAAGCAAGTTCAGAAGTCAGATTTCATCTTATGCAAGATGTTTCATAGAGGCAACTGCCTTCCTGTGAGACTTCAAGATTTCCAACAAATTACTGATCTACATGTGAGGTACATAAGTCTGCACTGCTGTAAAGAAGGAATTTACAGTTCTGTATCATGTCACTAGATCATGCAGACACGTATTAAACCAGGGGTGTAAAAGAAGGACATAAACAATAATTACAGGCAAGAGTCAATCAGCTCCAAGGAAATACTAGAGCACAAATTACAGTTGACCAGAAATTGTGAGGTAAGCCTATTTCAACCACAGCCATTAACAACTTCTAAAAGGCCTCCTAAAGAAATCAATCCATAATTGCAGCATTTATCAAATTCCTACAGATTTGTGTTGTTACTATTTAATTTGGATGCTATTACCAAAGAGATGCCCACAAGTGGGATATCAAAACAACACCTGGAAAGCTATTTCCTCATTTTGTTTTATTCTTTTGATATGCTATTGTGGAATAAGATCTGATGTTAAGTTCAAAGGACAGACAGATTCTTTGAAAAAACATTGTTATTGATCATAGTTCCACAGCTGTGCACATTAGAATTCTGTGTAAGCCCTTCCATATATGAATCGCCTCTGTGGGTTTACTGATACGGTTAATTCCTTGTGTCTGTACTTTATAACTTTTTCCAATTACACACACACAAAACAAGCAAATATAAAATATAAGCAGAACATAATATTTGGAATATTCAATGGAGTTTGTTTACATTCTGCTTTTGTCTTGAGGGGGGTGTTTTTGCTGATGGGCAAGGAAAATGCCAACAGAACAGCTAAAAAAAGAAACAAAACCCTGGAATTCAGTTTCTATGGGACAGCCTCAGATCAAATTTGTTCAAACAGCAATATACCTTTAAAAACAAAACCAAATCCCTTAAAGATGTATTTTAACACCTACTACCTACAGTGCTTTCAAGGTAAAATTTTAATGAAGTCATCCTGCATGAGGGATACTGGCAATAAGAATTCTTTTACTGCAGAAATCCACCAAATAAAAAATAATCTGTGACCCAAATGTTGCTTTACTGCACAACACTGACATTATTCACGTAGGATAAAAGATTAAATAGAAAAGGAAATTAATCTTCTGAAGATTGCTCCTTCACCTCACCAAATCCCAGCTCCTTCTCCCTCCTTTCCATTCTGAATATTTGGAGAGACAGAAAACAGAGCCCCAGAAGAAAGGAGAAAAAAAAAAAAAATATTGCAGTAGTGCAAGGAAGGAAAATTAAGATGTGTAGTCACAAAAAAAAAAAATGTGACTAAAAGATGAGACCTTTTGCTTTCAACATACATATCAGTAAATATAAACTTACATATGAAAATGTGTTTATTTATATATATACCACCATAGATCACATAGGAGGACTATGGCCAAGAATCAAGCTGATGAGGTTCAATTACGGAGCTCTGACCTCTGCTCCATTCATAGCAATACCCCAGCAATGCCAGGAGATATATAGTTTTAGCAGAGAACACATGATTTTGTCATCACATTCTGATACACCTCAAAGGAACTTCAAAAGATCATATTGTAGACTTTGATAATTTAGAGATCATTTAATCATGGGTTGATTTTGAGTGTGAACTAGTGGGGCAGGGAGAGGATAGTAACTCGAAAAAAAAACCAAAAGAGGTATACAACACAAAGTACACAACACAAAGCTCAGCTTTGGAGCACGGGATGGTTAAAGTAGTGTAAACTGTCAGTTATTCAATTAGTGGAGAGACAAACATATTGGAAAAAATCATCAAGGGTTCTCAGGTGTACGTTGTCAAAGTCTGGGTGAATGAATAAATGAATTCACTGACTGATGACCATATTCTTGTACTCTTCCTGTGCCATTTATTTTTCATGTGTGAGAAACAGGATCTGGATCTGTCAGAAACAGCTGGGTCAGAAGGACTGTTTTGTTTGTAGTTTGGTTTTTTGGTTTGTTTTTTTTTAATTTTTTTTTTGGTTGGTTTGGCTTGGGTTTGTTTTTATTTTTTTTTTTTAGCCAGTATAGGCCCTTTTAATATGCAGGGATATTAAATGAATGCTGAATTAACAACTGTTAATTATTCATTTGTCTGTTGGGGGGGGAGTGTTTGGTGTTTTTAGTTTGTTTAGTAGTTTATTTTGTTTAGATGTTTAAGAAACTTTTTTTTTTAAAGATAACATTAAAATATTTTTAATAGACAGGGACAGATCAGGGATACACATGTACACACTTGTCCATGCATACATACTTCTTTATATATTAAAAAGTATAGAGGCTGCACATGAAATTTTGGCTTTGTTTCAAATACACTCAAATGAATGAAACAGAAGAGAAATTTAAAATTTTCTCACTGTAGCAGACCACTTCCCATGGGCTGTTTTTTGATATTTTGTGAGGTAGACTCCAAAAATCAAATACTCCACCATTAATAAAGAAGAAGCAAGTTAGATCTTCTGTGAGTTGTACTTCTGCTTGTGGCTGTAGTATCTGCTTATCAACTTTCCAGCTATATCTGAGAGGTGTAAAACAAAAAGGGCCAACAGGCCACCTCCATGGGCCAGGAGGTGGCTGGGGCACATGTCCTAGCAGGCTGGCTCTGCAAATTCAGCAGGTTTTTTTTCCCAGCTTTGTTTTAATGCACTGCAACAGAGTTTGATGCACTGACTGATTTAGAAATGAGCATAACTAGACCCAGCACCTCTACCTCTGTTCCGTTTTGAGAACCATGCCTTAGAAGAATAAATACATCCCTAGTTACCTTCACAGCCTTTCCGTCCCCAATGAAATACAGAACTACTCAAAGTACTGTCTCTTGTATTCACAGTGGCTTAATGTCTAACTTCAGTGCTCATGGGAATTAAGCTGGGTAAGGTTAAAATGCCATATTTGTTTTAAAATAGGGGCTCTAGAGCCTTCTTGCCTTCTCAGAGTCATATTCTGAGGGATTCTAAGTCCTGCTCTAAGGGGAACACCTCTCCCTTTCCTCTCTGTTTACTTACGTGTTGAGGCAAAAGTGAGGTAAAATACTGGTATCTTACAGATATAATAAAGTTAGAATAAAAGCTACATGAACCAGAATTAAAAGGGCTGCTAATGCTATTAGAATAGAATAAAACAAAATTAGTGACCATACTCAGCATTTTAACATTTAAATTACTTTTGCATATTCAGGGTGATGTGACTGTCTTCTATGGTTATTAATACTGTTCCCAAACATAAATCCAAGATCAGGATAAACATAGCATTTACCCAGCTGTTATCTGCTCTTGATCCCCTCCTCTTCACTTTTCCTCTTTCTACCAAAGTAGAAAAGACCTGGTATTGCAGCTGTGAGAAGAGGGTTCCATGAAAATGTGGCTCTTGCATTCTGAATTATTTAGTTAATACAACTTGGAGAACAACTTTTTACATGTTTATATTCTATAATGTCCAGGGAGCTGATATTATTTTTATAAAAATACAGCTCTGATTGGACTTCAGAAAAAAATTCAGACATGAAAGCCTATCAATAGTTTGCGTGGTATTCTCTAATAATAATTAAAAAATATATTAGTCTGCTCAGTCTGTCTTGTCTAGGGTGCTATACTTCTGTGAGACTGTTGACTGGCAAGGCACAAGCTGAATTTAGAAGAGCTGGCTGAGTACTTCAAGCAGCAGAACATTATAAAGACACATGGTTAATCTCTGAGAATAGATTAAAATATGCATTTATTTTGGGTTTTGATATTTTGAGATCTTAGCAACAAGCTAACCACACAAACGAAACTATCTCCACAAACTTCTGCTTATCAACTTTCCAGGTATTTCTGAGAGGTGTAAAACATCAGGGCCAGCAGGCTGCCTCCATGGGCCAGGAGGTGGCTGGGGCACATGCCCTGGCAGGCTGGCTCTGGTGGGCTCTCACCTGAAGCCAAAGGCTGAGCTGCTGCTCCCAGGCCCAGCGAGCCAAGGGATGATCCCCTCCAGCTCATGCCACAAGGCTCCCTGCCTGCTGCAGGGAGAGGATTTGCCTTCATTTTAAAACCCAAACCAGCAAACCACCTTGCAGACACACAAGAATTCAAGTACTGCAAGAAAACACAGATGAAAGTTGTAACAAAGTAACCTTTAGAAAATGCAGTGAAGGCAATTGCTAGTGTTTATTTTATATATCATTAAGGCCTTTATAGACAGAAAGTAAGAAAACCCACACTAACAAGGTTATTGAGGGTAATGCAGACAGTGCAAACTTTCTGTTGAGATGGAGCTGAACTTTTTAACTTATCCTACCTAGCTTGCACTGAAGTCAGCAGTTTTCAACTTTAGATTTTACAATTCAAACAAGCCCTTGTTTATTGCTTCTAGAACCAAGCACTCAGTACTTCATATACAGTGGTAGATGCTGTTGCATCCCTCCTTGTGCAAGTCTTCACTTTGAAAAATTTAACTATTAATTGCCAGTTATAAGTCACAGGATGATACATCCCTGGAATAACTGCATTCCATTTAGTTTCTTTTAATTTAATTTAATTTAATTTAATTCATTTAATGACGAGATGCTCAACATGAGCCCGCAGTGTGCACTAGCAGCCCAGAAAG
>NW_008611847.1:28634-33581 GCF_000691845.1 Merops nubicus | reverse complement strand
TTGACAGCCACTCTTTGGGTGCGGCCGTCAAGCCAGCTCTTTATCCATCTAGTGGTCCACCCATCAAACCCATGTTTCACCAGTTTGGAGATCAGGATGTCATGGGGGACAGTGTTAAAGGCTTTGCTCAGGTCTTGCCAGGAGACAGTAAACCTAGTGCTGAAATATCTTATAAGTCACTTTTCTTCTCTTTTGTTTCACTTTAGGGTAGTGCTGAAAACCAGCAAGCTACTTGTCTAAGAAGGAATGTCTTAATTTCAACATAAGAAATACCAAACTATCAAGTATGTTATAGGAATGTAATTGCTGTGTTGTGGTGAAAATATACTAAAGTCGGTGAAGTAACTTTGTAAAAGCTGGTGAGTGTTTAAAGATCAATTACCACCTAACCACGTGAAGTACCTTGGATAGTTTAAAGAGTTGGCATGTTTCCCAGCCTTAAGATGGTTGAAATTCAGTGTGCTTTTACTCATTACAGTTTATCATAGTGACTAGATTTCAGCTGTTCTCCTATAGTAAACAGGAGCTAAAATTAAAGAATTCTCTGGCTAGTTTTGAGAACAGAGTGGAGTTACTCCTCATACAAGTCACTTTATTGGAGATAGATTGTGAACCTAGTTTACTGCCTCTCCAACAGATGGTTCTTTAACCTACATTCCACAAATCAACTGGCAGAATACAAAGAAAGAGATTAGTTTTAAACTTCGGTGTTTACACCTAAACATAAAAAGATGACAAGAATCTCAATTTAAACAGGGGCTAGTCATTAAGTCCTGGTAACAAACTTAGATCTATTTCACAGTTTTCACAACTAAGGACTTCCATCTTTATGCCTAAGACCTCTTCTTACTTTCAAGCTCTTGTGATTTTCTAAGCATTTGTTGTAAGAAAACTCACATTCTAATATCTGTAAAAGAAAAGTAAACTGAAATAAGATTCTGACTCATGTTTATGTGACCTTTTGGTTTAGAAAAATTAAATACTTATTTTTAGAAGGTTTCCAGTATCAGGACATTGTCATAATAAAGTTGCATGGCACCTTTGTGGCTGAAGTCTAAATTCAACATTAGTCTAATTGTTATTACACTAAGGAGTATTTAAGTCATTCAGCATCAAAATTTGTAAGGCATAAATATTCCCTTCTTCATTTTCCCCATTTTGTTTCTCACCCTGGAGTGGCCCACACAATATTCCTTTTGATCCCTTTCTTCAAAGACTAGCTGTGTGCAATAAAAAGATCTCTGAAAATACTGCTTTCTTCATTGACCCATATGCTAACTAGTACAATTTCATTCATCTCCTGTGCTTAAGAAGAGGAAGAATTAGAATCTCTATTCCATGAAGTAGGATGATGAATGGATTTGGAAGAACTCCGAATAAACCATACACTTTCAATGTGTTGCATTAGTCACTGTGGTTCAGTGCAAGCTTTTGCAATATCATCAGAGTAAGTGAGCCATAAGATGTTCACACTTGGAAATGAATGGAAAAAATGGAGATAAAAAAAGAAATAATACACATTCTGCATTTTCTGCAGTCTCACGTGTGTGATAACAGTGACTCTAGGCCACTAATATATTCACTTCATCATTTCTCTTTAGACACATAACTAACCCCACTGTAACAGGTAGAACTACTTGAATATTTAATGCCTTGTTGGATTACCTCCAGTATAAAGTAGTCATCTTTCATCGTATGCTAGCTAAAGGAATATTCATACCACCTTAGCTCTACCTAAATTATAATCTTGATTAAACTAAAAAAAAATTAAAAATTAATTCAGGTCTGTGCAGAATGAAAGACATAGGACCATTAATGGAGACGTACATTGATGCAAGGCAATATATGAAAAGTTTATGTTTAAACATCTTTCTGTTTGATCACTGCATCTAATTATCCCACTCACAACAAACCCAGAATAAACATCTGGCTTTGTAGTTTAATAAGTTTTCTGACATCTTAGCATACTAGATATGGAAATAGTGTATTTAAAACAAATACAAGTTATTTCAAGTCAGCTCAAGCTAAATCTTAGTGTCCCAATGAGTTGCATTTGTTTCAGTTTTGAAATACACGAGTTTTGAAATTAAATAACTCCAGAATACATGTACAGCAGTTTTCTTATCTAACTCAGAGCCACCAAGTTTCAAGCCAATCCATTTCAGAGTGCATTCATTAGACCACAGCTCTCATATATCTGGCCTTTGGAAATTTTTTGTGGACTATCTGATGCTGTCTCAGCTATGCCCTGTCTCTGAAGCACACCTAGAATTTCTTCTGTCCTAGAAGTGGAGAATGTCTCACAGATTCTCAAATGAGCAACAGAAAATAATTACACGGCTGGCTGGATCAACTGGCAACAGGATTCTGTCTAAACCTGTGAAAGTGCACTCATGCACAGATAACTTGGAATTGTTTAGGTGTTCTGTAACTGCTCTGTGAGTCAGTCTTCATCGTCAGTGCTGTTCAATATTCCAGAAGTTACTGCTTGGAGGAACTGAGACACAGTACTGAGCAAGCTGCAATGTGTTTTGAGTAAAGCTGTACCAACTTGTTCACAGACTGTAGGAGAACAACTTTTCAGGACTCACATGTCTATTGAACCAGTTTAAGCATGAATCCTCGGTGAGTTTTTTTACGTACAATAGCATGCTATGACGCTATTACAAAATGCGTCAGAAAGAAGGTTGCCCATGAGAGAGGTACTTACCTATCCACCTCAAAACATGTTAAAAAGATAAAATAAAAAATCACTGTCTAGAAATTACGTCTCTGAAACACAAGTTTAGTTTAGAATTGCAACAGTAACATAGAAGAGCAATTATGAAGTTTGAGGTTTTTTTTCTGAAACAGTTTGAGTCTGTCAGCCTGAACTAAGGCATTACAAGACACAGACCTCTGACAGCCTCTAGGCCAGGACACCCCAAAAGCTAATCAGCTTGTCATATACCGTGTTCCAAGCCCTTCTATCCCCGATTCACCTAACTGTATGCCATATTTGGACTGCATACTAAAGAACAATGACAGAACATCAGTCATAGCCTAGGAATCCCCTCACAGAAATATGATGTTCTGTAGGAGAAAGGAACAGTCACCTATTGTCTGCATTGAGAAAACAGGATGAGAAGTGATTTCTGAACTAGAACATGCAATTCAGAAACTATTATATGTAGAAATTTCTTGTGTTGTTCTTTTGCAACCCTATTTTTAGGCAAGGAAATAAGTAACTGAACATTTACTTTACCAGAATAGGGTAATGTTGTTGGCCTTTTGCATACTCCTTGTCTAATGATGTCTAATCACTAGGCAATCACCAATAACTGGGCTTGAGAACAGCATACTCCTCCTTCAGAGCAGTAAGCCACAAAGCAGAGTCCTACACAAAACTTTTTGCCCCTGCCACCATCCTGTGAAAAATATAAGTGTATGATTTACTTTGAGTTCGCCCTGGTCAATGCGCAGGCACACACAGAGCAGCTCATAGGAAAAAAGGCAGGAAGACTCATGAATCAAGATAAAGACTACTTTGAAGATGAAGAAAAAGCTATGTATGCAAGCAAAGCAAAATAAGGAATTAATTCACTACTTATCAGTGGTAAATAGATGTTTAGCCACTTCCTGGAGAGCAGGGCTTCAACATAAGTAATTGTTACTTGGGAAGACAAGTGCTGTAACGATGAATGTTTCCACTTCCTCCTGCTTCCATTACCTTTAATTGCTGAGTACAACATCATATGGTATAGGATATGCATTTGGTCAGTTTGAGTCAGCTCTTCTGGCTGTGTCTTCTCCCAGTATATTGCCCATCCCCAGCCCACTCACTGATGGGGCAGAATAGGAGAAAGAGAAATCCTCAGTTTTGTGCAAGCACTGGTCAGCTACAACTGAAACACTGGTATGTTATCAAAGTTGGTTTAGCCACAGATCAAAACCACAGCACCATACATATGGTCTGCTTTGAAGAAGGTTAACACCATCCCAGCCAGATCCAATACATATTTTATGCACCCTGTAGCAGTTAGGACAAAGAGGGGCAGTACTGGCTTTAGTGTAAGCAAAACACAAAACCCCACATACCTCATTTAAACATGAGATGAGAGAGATGATGGTGACTTGTGAGCTGAAAAAAAGAAACCCCAGTAATTACACAGACCACTAATCGATTGTCTCTGAGAACATTAAAACTTTTCACCGAGGTTAGATCTGGGAGCTACTGGGTGTTGAGGGCATCAACAAACAAGAGCATGGCATGATACTGAAGCCTTCAAACCACAGAGGCCAACTGTTTTGGAGAATGCTTTCACCATGGTTCCACACAGCAGTTCTCCTCCTGGGAGACTTTTATGGTACCATCCCTGGATATGAGCACAAAGCTTGAAGAACTTGCTCCTCTGTGGCTCTTAAACACACAGAGAAAGAGCTGTATCCACATCGAATAACTGACAACTCAAGTATAAAGCGTGTTCACAAGGCCTTCATCCTGTCACTGAGCACACCCTCCACTGGACTCTCTTCAGTAGTTCCCTGTTTCCCTTGAATTTGGGAGCCCAGAACTGGACATAGTACTCCAGATGTGGCTTCACTAGGACAGAGCAGAGGAGGAGAAGAACCTCTCTCAATTTGCTGGTCATATTCTTCTTTGCATACTGAAAGAAATCCTGGGTGGTTGGTTGGGTTGGGTTGTTCTGGTTGTTTTAATTCTTTAAGTAACTTTGGCAGGATATTCTGGAAAAATGTTTTAAAGCTTTAGAGTTCTGAGTCCCTCATTTTTCTAGTTGAGATTTGCAGTGCACCTATAAGGAAAACTTGACACAAATTTTCCATGACTAAGACGTGAAGGGGAGTTTTACTTAGGGTATTCCTGTAGTACAAACTTTATTCTCCTGAATTATTAGGTTTTAGTTACTGTACCTTTGGTCCTATTCAGTTTTGTTGGATACAGACATA
>NW_008611847.1:0-28612 GCF_000691845.1 Merops nubicus | reverse complement strand
ACTCTTTCCAAATTCTAAACTGTAAGACTACAGTCCTATATGACAAGTACTCAGATAAAGTATAACCAATTGAAGGTTATGAAAAATAAAAAGAGTTAGGATTTGCAAAAAGCAAGTAAAAAAGTGTGACTGTTAGGTCACATGTTTTAGGTGTTATTCCTTTACCATCATAATTCTAAATTTAACTTGCTTTAGGTCCACTTCTAAAATGGTATAGTACCCACATCTTCACCTTGTTCTAGCTACTTCCTCTGCTTGTGGAACACTGATGGTTTGTACAAGACAAAATCAAAATACTGCATTGACAGTGGCACAATGAGAAATTTCTTAAGTGTGTTTGTCTATGACAATGCCACCAAGGCCACCAGGAAGAAACACTTTACAGAACATTTTGCAGAAAGCAAATACCAGTTGATATAATGCGTATCAACACCACAGGGTAGCCTTTCATGCTTCCAGGGTGTTGTGACTTGAGGCTTGGAATGGGGGCGTGACCCTACAGCACCCCGGGTGGGGGTGAAACCATTGTATTCCCTCCCCTTCCCACACACACTCTGATAAGAGGCAGGGAGTGGGTTCTAATTTCACTCCTACCTTGGAGCTTGGAGAGAAAAGTTGTCCTTTCACTCTGTGGGACCCTAGCACCATTTCTGAGGGTTTTGTATATTTTATTTTTGTATTTTTCCCCTAATCTTTGTATATATTATTTTCCTTACCTCTCTTTTTCGTTTTCTGTTCCTTGTTGAACAATATACTTCATTTTTTTTCTAAAAAGTGTCTCTCTCTCTCTCTCTCTCTCTCGGGGGTGGGGGAGAGGTGAGTACACAGTTCTGTTCCGTGTGGGTCCTGCCCTGAACCCCTTTTTACACGGAACCAGGACACAGGGGTAGCTACCTGACATGTGCTTCCTCTTTTCCCTCCTTCCCTCTCTCCCTTCCTCCCTCTCTCTCTGCAGACAACAGTCTTGTCTGTGGTTGAACAGACATCCAGCACAATGTTCTGGAGGACCCGCAGAGGACAAATAGATCCTGTGTGCTTCTCAGGCAGGCAGATAAGGTTCAAGGCTACTTGGGAAATGGTATTCATTTGAGAGCTGAGAGGCAGCATATGCTGGAAATAGGTCATCTCAGGTCAGTTCGAGTTTTAGCCCAGTTTTGAACTGAAGCTCCCAGGGGACCTGAGAAGCCAAGCTGCAAGCCAAGCTTTAATTCACTGTGCAGAAAGGCAGATAACCAGTCCTAATTAGATAATGGGAACCCCTTTTAATGACCTAACCATATGGTGCTGCATAGACCATCTATTATTAAGTAAATATGCTCTTTGGGATTTGAGCTCAAAAACAACACTGGGTAGCTATTTACTAATGAAAAGAAGCCATACAGTTAAAATTTACAGAAGTTGAGTCATATAAGGTAAAAGCCATGATCAGTTTGCTGCTTAGGCAATAGTGGAGTGAAACCTTGTGTCATTTTTTCTATACATGGAGGGGATGTGCTCAGAGGATTCATCTGGAATTACAAATGGTGTGCAATAATAGCTGTTACAGGGCAAAAGTACTGGAAAAAATACATCATCCACTTCTGGAAAGCATGTTATAGCTTTTTTTTGGTCTTCACCAGCATTGTAGGGGGTCATCTGGGAACTAACATCATTCCAGCTTTGTGGTCCAATGATCTATGGCATCATATACAGGCACAGGATTTAAAAGTGTGACCAAAGTCATAATTCTTTCCAAAGGGATCATCTGCAAAGCAAAGCCCCAGTTCACAGCTCAGGGCCACTTAAAGACAACTGCAAACTCAGTTGTGTGCTCAGGGGTAATCTGAAAGTAATCACTTGAAGGTAACTCAGACTTTCAAATTGCACATCTGCTGTCATGAATTAAACCTAATTTACTACCAGATGATGGAATAGTGAGCTGAGATCAAGCACAAACCTTCATTTTTATCAGAAGTCTCATGAAGTCAACAGCACTGCTTTCAGTGAGACTCTACCAAGCAAACTAGTACCAGAAGCTGTGGAAGAGATGTGAGCAGTTTGCTCATTTGAAAACATTTGAAACCAGCAAGCCTTCACCTTGCAGCTTACAACGCAGTCCTCATATCTGAGCCCTGTGAAGAGTCCCAGTTCCTTGCAGAGTGTTTTCATCTTGCTATGGAAAGCCATATACACCAAATGCAGACCCAGAATTTCAGGTCAAACACAAACCTAAGTAGGTTCTTAGGGAGACACTGCCGGCAGAGGAGGTGCTCTTGAACAAATAACATGCATGCTGACCTCTTTTTTTCAGCAGATTCAGCCACAGGACTGTATCTGAAGTGAAACATCACCCTACATCCCTAACTGTTGCATAGTTAGTTATCCAGACCAATAAAAATCTCAAAGGCTGCTCAGGCATGGCTGTGATTTTTTAAATGCTGGTTAATTAGTCTTGGTGACAAACTGGTAGAGGAGAGAGCTGGCATCGGCCCTACCGTTGGAGCATGGGTAGGCTCTGGGGACAGAGAGAGAGTGCCACCGGCTGAGAAATCACACTTTAGTAATGTCACAGCATAGTCAATACCTTAAAATATTTTTCCCATATTTACTAAAATCTTTCCTCATCTGATAGGTTCCCACACCATCTGTAGGGAGACATCTACTATTAGCAATCTCTGCACCATCCTGGCAGGTTAAGCAGGTGACCTAGGCACACCTAGTTGGAAAAGCAAGGGTAATTCTTCAGTGACAACTGATGCAATGAAGATCACAGTATTTGCTGTTTTTTCTCATGACTGAGATGCAGAAGGAAGACTGGGAAAGAAAAAGACTGTCAGAGTATATTTCACCACAGTCTGTTGCCTGCTGAAATCACAGAAGAGGGAGGTTTCTATCAAGGTGGTTTGCATATGTGTGAAGTACAGGTATTTATCTTACTTTGTACTCCATGGGGAATGATTAATTCACTTTGACTTAATGTTTTTTAGACATTGAAGAGAGATGGTGTATATTTGCCTTCTTTGCCAAAGACCAATGTTTATGACGTGTTGTGGAACAGTTTGTGCCTTGCTCAGAGATTGTGAGATATTTAAAAAAGAGAGAGGGTGCAACTTAGAACTTCACAGAAGAAGCTTCACAATGTATAAATGCTGTCACTACATTGGCTGTCAGCACAAAGCAAAAAGATGGAAAGTTGAAACACTAAGAATGAAGTCTTAGAGACCCTATTTTGTTATGCCAAAAAGCTGAGTGTACCTCATAAGCCCCAATTCTCTAGTCCGTCATGCAGAAAACAGGATATAAAAAGTCCACTCACAACTGTAACAGGATGACCCATCCACTCATCTCGAGTCTAGCTTCTGAGTCCATCTGTGAGTGACAGAAAATAGATACGATTTTGTATTACCTGATGTTTTTACTATTCAGGAGGACTTTAAACTGTGCCTTTGGGCCTGTTGAAATTTCCTTGTCCTTTTGCAACTTGTACTGAATACCAAACCAAACTTTTCTCAAATGCGTTTTCATTCAAAGGTTACAACACATAGCTGTGAAAGATCATTATTTTCAAACTTCATTTCTCTTATTTTTTAAACACAGTCCCTGATGCTCTCACAAGGGAAGAAAAAGGTTGTAAAGAAATAACATTTGAAAAATTGAAAAGCTATTACTTCATTGCACAGTCTAATCAGTCTGGAAAATACATTGCATATTTATTAAATACCAGGTTTTACCCAAGGGAAATCTATAGGGAAGAAACAAAGGAATAGATACCCTTCTACCATTCTGCTTCTCCCACTAAATCAACATTAGCATTTTTTAAAAGATAAAAGCTATTAACCACATGCTAATATCTCTGCCTTCATTAGGCATGGAAATTAGTCTCATGCATAAGGCAGATTTTCACCCCTTTTCATACTGTTTGCCCATATTCACCAGTGGAAACTAAACACTGGCCAACTTTCCCTGGAGAAATGTCTTTAAACCTGAAAGGCAGCAGCCACTGTGGGTTCAGTCTGTTTCACTACAGCATTCCTACATTGTCCCCTTGCAGAGCACCCAACTATCTATCATGCATGGCATTAACCCACTCCGAACTGTGGAGCTGCCTTTTGTGCTCCATTCCTCTGTAAACTGGGAAGATATTTCCATATGGATGTTATGGCACAGTGGTTACAGCGTGTCAATGTTCTCAACTCAAAGGTGAGGTTGTGCTGCTCTTCTGTCTGTGTCAAGAGATTTGCTGGAAAAGGACACCTCTACTCTACAGCTCACTTGATAGACTTCTTGTTAACTACCTTATGAAGCCAAAATGACCATCAAAGGACTGTGCCTAACAGTTTCACAAAAACATATAAAAAATCACTATAAAGTCACAATGTTCAGTCTTATTTTAGTTATCTATTTGTGGGATATCTGCTACAATGAAGCGTGAAACAGAAAATTAACAATAGCTCTAGGTGTAACCATAACACGTTGGCAATAACACTGTAGTTTGTTCATAAAATGTAAATTATAGATGTATTGACTTAATACACCAAGATGTGGTCTCCCATGGCAGCACTGTATCAGTAGCAGATACTGGTCACTTGAATTTCTTCTTTTTAATTTGCAATGCAAGCGCTATGTTTTCAGTGGCTTGGCTCTGTTACAGGAATTAAACAATAGAGTAAACCAGCTAATGTGTGGCATGCACTCTATGTTTAGCAGGAGTGAAATTGCTTCTAGTATACAGGCCAAACTTTCCAGAGCCAGAGGCTATTTACTATGGTGTGGTTATTTGTATGGTTTTCATAGGAAATTGCAGATATGTTTCAATACTTCTGTCTATTACAGAAATCAGAATGCACTTATTAGAAGAGAACCTGATTCACATTTATGCAGTGGTAATTTCTGAGCTTGTCACCATGTCTCCTTGTGCAAAGCAGCATTGTATTTCATACAATAATGCAACAGAAATACAAGTAGTAAAACAGCCTGGCCTTTGTGCAGCCCCCTCATTTCCAGCTGGAGCAAATGTTCTTTTCTCTAGTAGCTCTTCACCCACAGAGTTGGAGAAACATTTTTGGGGAAGACCAGAAGAAATGAGATGCCCCCACAGCATTTTAATACATGCAGCATGAAATTTTTATAGAATTTAAGTGTTTATTTGACATGCAAAGTTTTTAACTGCATCATGCAGAAAGCTTTGAAGTTCTTAGTTTAGTTTAGGTCAAATACACAATTTTTCTTTTGCTTTTGTTCTATAGTCTTAAATGCCCATTTTTCTTCAGTGTATTCCACTAGGTTATTTGTGATTTCTGTGTAAACAAATATGCTCAGTACAGTAGCTGAAGGGTTTGGTTTGGTTTGATTTAGTTTTGTACCATCTGGACTGTTTTGTTTTGTTTTGTTTTGTTTTGTTTTGTTTTGTTTTGTTTTGTTTTGTTTTGTTTTGTTTCCTTTTGTTTTGTATTATCCAGGCTTTCCTACAAGGCAGGGCCTGTAGCATAACAGGGTTCTCGTTTTCCATAGACCTGAAGTAATATAGATTTTGTAAATCAGCGAGGGAAATAACACTACAACTCCCTAACCTGTCACACAGAACACTGGCTAGTGAGTAATTTTTTCATTTGTTACCAGTAAAATGTAATTTCTGCAAGCCAAATCTGCAAACTGGTATTTCAGAAAATTTCAAAACTAGCTTTTTGCCCTTCTTAAAAATATTTTAAAACCCGATCACTTTGTAATTCCTGGCAAGAGATATCTCTAAGAATATTGTGACTGAAATAGAAACAACCAACCTGAGATGCAAACCTAAGCATATTTCTTTATTATGCTTTCCTCTCCTATGCAGAGATATATTTTATTTTTTCAGGCAAATAAAACGATATATTTTTCATGTCAGGAAAGTACTTATTTTCAAGGGAATAGTTCACTGTGTTTCACTATACCTGTCTGCAATCAAAAATTTACAAGCTTAAGATCACCAGTAGGACAAAAGATCATGTGGGAAAAGACAGGATACAGAATAAAACTGTAATAATACAACTTCCTGTTGCTGTAGTGACAAGACAAATAGAAACAGCCCCCTGAGGTGGAGGACAGGGAGGTGGGGCTAAGCTACACCTCTTATACATCCACAAATCTATGAGTCCAGATGGGCTGCACCCAAGAGTATTGAAGGAGGTGGTGGATGTACTCACCAAGCCTCATTCCATCACTTACCGTCAGTCCTGGCCAAGTGGGGAAGTCCCAGTGGACTGGAGGGTAGCAAATGTGATATCTTTCTGCAGGAAGGGCTGGAAGGAGAAGTCAGGGAGCTACAGGCCTGCCAGTTTGATCTTGGTGCCAGATCATCTTCAGTGCCATTAAGATCTGTATACAGAACAGGCAATCAGGCCCCGTCAGCATGGATTTGTGAAAGGCAGGTCCTGCCTGACGAAGCTGATCTCCTTCTATGACAAGATGACACACCTAGTGGACAAGGGAAAGGCTGTGGATGTTGTCTCCCTGGGCTTCTGTAAGGCCTTCAACACTGTTTCTCATAGTATTCTCATGAAAAAAAATGGCTGCTCATGGCTTGGACAGGCATATGCTCTGCTGGGTCAAACACTGGCTGGACACCTGGGCCCAGGGCGTGGGTGTGTATGGATATAAATCCAGCTGATGCCCCGTCACAAGTGATGTTCCTTGGCTCAGGATTGGCACCACTTCTGTTTAACATCTTCATCAATTATCTTGATGAGGAGACAGAGTGCACCCTCAGGAAAATTGCAGATGACACAAAGTTGGGTGGGAGTGTTGATCTGCTTGAGAGTAGGGAGGCTCTACAGAGACTTGGACAGGCTGGATGGATGTGCCGTGGTCAGTTCTGTGAGCTTCAATACGACCAGGTGTCAGATCCTGCACTTGGGCCAAAACAACCTGTTGCAGAGATACAGGTTTGGGGATGGGCTGGAAGGCTGCTCAGAGGAAAGGGACCTCAGGGTGCTGATAGACAAGTGGCTGAATATGAGCCAGCAGTGTGCCCAGGTTGCCCAGAAGGTCAATGGCATCCTGGCTTGTATTAGAAATATTTTGGCAAGTAGGACCAGGAAGGTGATTGTCCTTCTGTACTCAGTATTGATGAGGCCACACCTCAAGCACTGTGTTCAGTTTTGGGCACCTCAATACAAGAAAGACATTGAGGTACTGGGGTGGGTCCAAAGAAGAGCAACTAAGGTGGTAAAGGACCTAGAGAACAAGTCTTATGAGGAGCAGCTGAGGGAACTGGGGCTATTTATTCTGAAGTAAAGGAGGCTGGGGGGAGACTTATCATTCTCTACAGCTTCCTGAAAGGACATTGTTGAAAGGTGGGCACTGGACTACTTGCACAAGTAAGTAGTGACAGAACAAGAAGGAATGGCCTCAAGCTGCACCAAGGGATGTTTAACTGGACATTAGTTAGAACTTTTTCACTGGATGGGTTGTCAGGCATTGGAACATGCTGCCCAGGGAGGTGTTTCAGTCACCATCTCTGGATGCATTTAAAAGCTGTGTAAATGTGGTGCTTGGATATGGCTTAGAGGTGGATTTGGTAAAGTAGAATTAATAGTTGGACTCCATGATCTTAGAGGTATTTTCCAACCAAAGTGATTCTATGATTCTGTGAAATGAACCACTGGTGAACACCTCCAGACTAAGATTTATGTCAAACCATACAGGAGGTTATTTGGCAGCTGTTTTGTCTTTGGGTCACTCTGCGTGAGTTGGGAGACTGAGGAGCCACTGGCCAGCGTGGCAACACAACATACAAATTACTGCAGCTGTGAGCCTCAGTGCCATGGAGTCACAATCAACACCTGCAAGTAGGTGGGGCAAGGAAGTCTGTATACAATCAAGAACTAGTTTAGATTTTGGCACGGAGTAATGAAAAGGAAGCTGAGAGAAAGTCCTGCAGTAGTTTGCTTTGCAGTCAGAATGGCTCATCCAGTGTAAATGTCTCAGGGAAAACAAATTTCCCTGATTTTTCTTTCTTTTTTAACAATTTAATTGTGAGTGATGCTATTTTGCCTAGTTTGAAATAAATCCACATTATGATGAAGACAGTGTTTAATCCACATTTCCTTGAATGCCTTACTACCCAACTGATCACCAGAGGATTTTCAGTGAGTACCTGACATTTGCATTTAAAAAAAAAGAAAAAAAAAAAAAAAAGTTATGTGATCTGTTATAACTTTGCCCACTAAATTCACACCAAAATTGAGTTTTGTCGTTTTACTGCAAGTGAACTATTTCACTTTGAGTTTATTTTTACTTTATACTCATTTCTGCACAGATTTGTCCTGGCATGCTTGCCTTACTTTGGCACAGATTTTATTATTATTACAAAACTATTAAGAATAACTGTGTTTCGGTTATACCAGACATTAATTTTCAGAAAACTTGACTTAAACAGAAAAGATATGTAAATCAATGTGGCTTAAAAAACAAAATTAGAGGAAGCTAGAAAACATATGATAGTGAGAATATGCTGGACAAGAAGGTTTTGTTTGTTAAACCTTTGTCTCTGACTTAGTGAACATGTGTTTTGTACTCATGCTAACAAGGATCTGCCACCCAGGGAAAAATGTCTATAATTAAGACACTTCAGACTTTCACGGATCTTCATATTCTACTAAGTACTATTTAATTTTTCAAAAGTGTGCATAGCTTCTTCTTTATCAGAGTTTGAGAATAAACATGCACACAGCAGTGTATTTTGTGCCATTAATGTGCAAAAAAATGCACATAAAATGCAATGGTGCTGAAGAAGTAGGTATATGTTAGCTTTTTTGAAATTATATAAGAAAAACTGGAAACTTGCTCACTTTAATACGCTCTCTTCTCTGTAATATTGCTGTTCTAATGTTTCATGGTTAATTGCTGTTTTTAAAAAAGTGAGGCAACAGATCTTACTACTGCAGTCACTGAGCTGTCTGTTTCTAAGCAGTAATAGACGAAAACACTAGTAAAATTCAAAATTTAAAAAACTTAAAACCTCATAAATTTCAAGATAATCTATAACATGCTTTAAGTAATTAAGACTGTTTACTGTCTTGTAATCCTTTCCAAATATTTTAAAATTCAGGTCAGGAAACTTTAAAAACATGATTTATGTATCAGACATTTAAAAAAAAAAAAATACGGGGCAACAGAAAGTACCTATAAAAACTACTAGGAAAAATTCAGGCACTCTGGTCTCGGTTCAGAGAAGGTTATGGTGCCAAGCAGGCCCATCAGAATAAGTGTGGTGGAGTACTCAGTGGCACTTACACCAGCTTCAGAGAAAAACAAACAAAAAAAGCCCTGAAGGTGCATGTCATCAATCTGATGGCAGAACATGCAGCACGGAGAAAAAAATATCCACCTGCACCTTGTTGGTCAGTGCAGCTGGTCAGGGGCTAATGGGATGCATTTCAACAGCCAGTAGATGCCAGTAATATTTCTGCTTGTCGTTTCATCAGGCACTTTCCCCATTTTGTTGCCCTACTGTTCTTTCACTTTTGGGCAGACATAGTGCATTTCAACCACCTCAGCCATTTACATCCTCACTTGACCCATGCATGCGTCTTTCCCAGAATATCACTTACATGCTCCCTGATCAAAAGATATTAGAGAGATTTGGTCCCTTGCAACCCCAAGCCTATTATATGTATCATGGAAAATAACTAGCCAAACTATCGTCAATACTGAGCTAATTAAAAGACAGTCCTATTCAGCAGAGACTTAAAGGTAGCTGTTGTCTAGTCCTATAAATAAACAGACTATTGTTTTAAAATATTTTTTTCAGTACTCAGTTGAATCGGGAAGTCAGACCTAGGGATCTAAATAGTTTTCCAAGACTAAAAAGCTCATCTATTTTAAGTTGTAAGTAAGAATAATCAAATACGTAAAGGTCAAAACACACCATTCCTTTTATATATCAGATGGACTGATTTTTTCTCTGTATGAGAGAAAAGGAAACAGTCAAACTGCTGACAGTCCCCAGCATATACAACTGTGTTGTGTTTCCTTCATACGCAGTGTCAGAGATTATCTGACTCTACTAGCAAACTGATTAGGCCCTGCCCTGATTCTCCCTCAGTAGCAAATCTGTTTTTAATGTAGTAACTCTAACTTCATTCAGATTTTTTTTTTTTTAAAAAAAATTACCTGTTTTTCCTTTCATCCGTATGCCTTAATCACTCATCCCACATTTTGCCTTCCATTGTTCATTTTAGTTCCATTCCCTTGAAACCTTGGTTCCAGTGACAAATTCCTTATCCAAAGTTGTGTGAATGCATCACAGACAACGCTACCTTCTAATGAATTATTCTCTGCTTGAGAAAAGTTGTACCCTTTGATTTGCAGATTTTTTCCATCATCTGCTTTTAGTATACAGATCTATGGGTCTATTTGCCCCTTTCTTTCCTCACATTGACTTCTTTGATTTTCTCAGGCTAGCAGATGTTGAATGAGAAGGATCTGGCAAGTTGTGTAATGGATAAATTATGTACATGTTCTGGTGCATTTTTTCACTGAAGTCACTTGCTGGCACTAGCATCTCCTGGCATACACCAAAGGCCAGTAGGTGCTCCTTTTCTGTATTGTGTGCAGAGCACTTAGAGTGATTGAGTCTGTACTGCTGTACTCCACATGGATATAAACTCCCCTTTACAGTGCTTACCATTAGTGACATCCTTCATTCCTGAAAGCAAGAATGAGAATGACAGGTTTCTCCCTCACATAGTACATTCAATGAGTTTTTGAAAGGTGTATATATGAATCATACAGAGAGGAGATGGAAATATTCAAGTGGAGCCTTTTCCATCTAACAAGGACATACAGAGATACACCTTGCTGATTGAAGGTCCTAGGAAGCATGCCAATTTAGGAAAGGGCAGCATAAAAGTCTCTTCAACCCATTTTGGAAGAAGGCTGAGACAGACCATGACTTTGTCCACTTCCATGATGACAAGACACTTATAGTATTATTTCAGGGACTGTATTATTTCAGAGACTCTCTAAGGATACAGTATTTGATACAGAGAGCTTTTTTTTTGGTGAGGCTATTCTCAAAATTCTCAGTGTTTTGATATGACCTTACTGTAACAGGACCTAACTTTATTTGCAAGGCCAAGGCCTTCATGTCATGGAAAGCAGAATTCAGGAGCAGAGGAGCACAGGAGGCACCAAGATGAACGTGTGTGCTCTATATCCATAATTATTCAGTCTCTTCACAGTGCTGAAGTGTAAAAATAGTCCTCATCTTACAATTTAACATGAAAACTAAAGGTGGTATGAAATTCAACAGTTGTGTAGCCAAGAATACACAGGAAATATAAGAGCATGTGGAATTCAGACTGGGTGTTTCTAAGTGCTGGCCCAATGTCTTATGCATAAGTCCATTATCCACTCAATAGATACATTTGGTCACAGAGAGTAAGAAACAGATCTTTTTACTCCTTGTGGAAATATTTCCATACTGACAAAGAATCTTTTTGCCTGTTGGTGTCTCTTTCTAAGCAAGAGCTTCTGAAAGAGAAAAGGAAGAAAAAAAAATGCTATTAACTTGGAAGTTTATTTTCTCATTTCACTTGCTTATTTGAAGGAGACTATCCTTTGAATAATGGGAACTGCTTTGACTGCTCTAATGGAAGGAAAGGTGTATTCGTTTCTCTACGTGCTGCCTTTTTCCCTCATGGTACCTGATGTTATGACTTTTGATTTTTTGAAGTTTTCTTATGCACTTATGCACTGAAGGTTTCTACAATTCTCTCAAACAAATTTCCAGAAATGTCAATGGCAGTTTAAACTAAAGAAAGGAGAATGAAGAAGTGTTAGCACGTATAAGCAGGGACTAATAAAATGAAATCTTTTTTTTTAAAAAAAAAACTCCAAGAATAGAAGAGGTGAACAAATTTTGGTTTTACTGTCAATCAAGTATAGAGCACAGCAGAAGTTCTGGAAGATACTCTCTCAAAGTGAGGCAGGATTTCACAGCCTGAGTTCTTTATTCCTGTGTGTGTAACCAATTAGTAGCTGTTTAAAATCAATATTAAGAGAACAGTGCCTGAGCATTTAGACATTTAGAGGCTGCTGCACATTTGCAGCCAAATGCTGATTCCAGCTGATTCCCACACTATGCTGTTGAAGAGTATTTTTAAGTCATCATTGCCCCTAGAGATGGCCATTTTCTGTTGTTATTTTGAATACACATGATGATTTCAGCTTTTGGCACAAAGATCTGCATTATTTTGTACAGCTCCAACACAAAGGCTTTTGTGGAGTAAAACAGATGCCCAAGGGACTGTGTCATTGTCTCAGGAGGCTGGGCCAGAGAAAGCCAGATGCCTGCAGAGAGACTGACGTCCTGGTGGTAAAGTGTGGAAGCTGTGTCCCTGCTCTTCTGGGAGACTTTGGGGAGTGTCACCCTGTAAGCCACCACCTCTTTCATGCATGCCCTTTACTGGCCAGAGGTCCAACATACTAGCAAAAATAGAGCAAATCTTCTGAATAAGAAGTAGTAATCTGGACAAGCTAGCCCTCCAAAGCTCTCCATTTTAACAAAGAAGAAGCTATTCATATGCTGTGGATAAATACATCATATCTAGATCAGGTAGATGGATGCTGGCTGGACAGAGAAAAGAAGGTTAAATACTGATAGGCCCTGGAATAGAAAGTCTTTTGGTACAGCCAAAAGAGAGAGTTCCTCTGGACATGATTTGGTATCACATTACTGCTCTTATCACAAAGTTGTCACTTGCATCTAGTGACATTTATTGAATCCCTTCCAGTAAAATGGTCTAAAGCAAAAGACTATTTATCTTCACGATGGCTAAGGAAAGGTGGTGATAACCAGTTTTGGCCAACTGACAGTGACAGGACACACACCATTTCTCCCTCCTCCTCCTACCACCACATAGTTATGTTCAGTGGTAACGTAAAAGCTCCCAGTGAATTTTTACCTACATTTCCAGTTTTACCAGGATAAGGCTGGATCTGATCTTCCAAGATTTCTTCCTGTGACTAGTATCAGTGTTGCCAGCAGGACCATTAATACAGATAAGCATTATTCACACATACAAAATGTATTGGATTAGGTCCTTACATGACAATACCATGGAAACTGCAGTCTGGATTTGCCCAGATAAACAGAGTAAGGAAGCAATAGTTAGGCAGCTGGCATGAAAATAAGAAACAAAATAGGAAACCCAAAAATACCAGTCTATACTAGGTAGGATGTTCCTTACCTTCTATTTCATAACCCACCTTCACCATCTCGCAAATATTTGGCACCCTTTTCAAACCAAATACATATTGAAGCCATAGCGAACAGTTAGGACACAGAAGCTAGTCATCACTGGTCAACTGTGTCTACACGTAGGTGCAATTTTTACAAGTCCAAATGAAAAATGAGCACCATGGCAACTTTATCAACAGCATGGCTCTTTCTTTACACTGAGGAAAGCCTCATTTTATAGTCCGTTTGTGGGAACAATGAGAATCCAGAACTTTTTTTTTTTTTCCCTTAAGATTCTTTTCTTTCTAGTTTTAAATGCACTTAACTCCATCTAAATTTTTAAGTATGTGTCATGGTTTAGGGTTAGGGGCACCTCCAAACCTGTAACAGACAATGCTGCTAACTTCAGAAAGTACAGTTAATTAGAAGAAGAAGTTTTAGCTGAAAAGTAAAATCATTGAACAGAACCAGCTCTGTTCTACCCTAAACCAGGACAGTATGAATATAATATGAACACAGTTAAGCAGCATTCTGTCAGAAATTTTCAAAGTTTTGGAGAGCAACATCATCAGATATAGGCCAAACACAAGGTACCTGTTATGGCTTACCTTATTCCCATTTCTTACCAAACGTTAACATCTGTCAGCATCTCCTAAATCCTGGAGATGCTTGCAGTTCTCCAGTCAACATTCATTCACTGTCACCAAGGATAGTGATAAATCACAGAACATCATCACTGATAAAAATGTCATCTCATCACTACATCCAACACTGGAGAAGAATATTTGGATTATCAGGTGAAATGATCCACCATGCCATGATTTGTATTATGGTACAGTCTGGTAATTCTTGTGCAATTTCAGTCAGTAATCATGAGTTGGGCCATGACTCAGAAAATGAGGAGAAACATGTTTTGAAAAATTTCTTGTTAAATAGAATTCCAGCTCAAGGCAAGAAGGTTCAGGTTTTTTTCCCAATTTCCGTAAGGAATGATTCTCACAGTACAAAAGACAAACATTTGTAGCTTGCCAGAATTAACATCACTTGGCTATAATCAATAAAATTCAAAGTTCAGCACGTATACTGTTTATGTATACTGTTTTCTGCTACCGTTTTTTCAAGGCAGCTGCAGAATCAGGAAGACAACACTGCAGTGTGTCATATTTGGAAATTTTCCCAAGAAACAAGAAAAACCAGAAGAAATACCTCTGAGGCCTTGCATAGTGAGGGGAATATAAATACATCCTTTTAGCACAAGATTAGCAGCAAGCCAAACAGCAGGGAAGGGCAAAGAAGCAGTGTCTTCTGTCTCAGCATTGGGAAGAAACTGAACTCACTCTCTTTCCTGAGATCTTTCCACATCTGACTTCTGAATTCTAGTATCACATTGACTCAAATAATCTGTGTGAAAGAAGGATAACAAGTAAACTCTCATCAGCTGGGTTTCAAATCACTCAATGGCCAAGCACTAGTAACACACAACAACCGGATGCAGCCAAGGCCAGCAGAGAAAGTAGTTTGAACTAAATTCCTCTTGTGCCTTGAGCTTTGCCTCTGGCTCCCAAATGCTGTGGACAACACCGAGAGACCCAAAACTGTGCTGTAAAATGCAGTGTGTTAAGAGATATTCCAAGCACCTGTGGCATATTTTTCTGCAACAGCACAAAGTCTCTGCATATTCTGGACTGAGTCACTGCTGTATTTGACAAATAAGGAGAAACATCATCTTGAATTTAGAATCTTGAGTGTCATCTTCTCAACAGCACAGCCCAAAACACATATTAGGGTAATGTGTTAAATCAGAATCTCCAGACCTTGCCTACCAAAAATATTTTCCTTGTGATATCTTTTTGTTTCATGACTTCTTTTTGGGGTGTACAGGGTGAGAGGGAAGACTTGACTTCAACATACACATATCCTAGTGTACCTGCTTAGCAATACTGAGTATAAGAGAAACGTCCAGAAAACAGAAAGTGGGCGAAAGAGGCACAGATGAAATCCGTCCTGGCTGTAATCTGTAATAACATCTTTCTACTGTGGCTTTAAAATAAATCATTGTTGTTTCTAATTTACTAGTACACTTACAGCTCTGGAGTTTTAACATTCCTTGTAGGTACAGATACATTAAAAAAAAAGAAAAAAAATTATCCTGGGACATGCTGAGGCAGATTGTCTAGTTGATACAGTTACAGTAATTTATATTTAGGAAGATTTATTTGTTTATGTGTATGCTGTAATATGCCCTACCATATTTTTATCACAGGTATTGTATTTCAGTTCAAACTTGGTCGCTGTCATTTCTATGTTTTAGCAAAATTTTTTTAAAAATTGACAGTTCAATGCACAGGGTTCAGCTAAAATATTCCACACAAATTAAAAAATCAGGTGAAACTGCATCATGCATTGCAGTTTCATTTTAAATAAACAAATCAATAGTGTTCTGTCTGTAAACTCAGCATGAAAGGTAATTGATGTAGAATAACAAATCAATAGCTCCTGAATTTTCTGAAAGTTTAACTGATGCTCTCAATGGGGATAATTGGCATTGTTTTAATGCAAGTGATAAAATAATATGTTTGTCTCAATTAGTTGTAAATCAAGGTAATGAAGCATTATTAGTATGCCTAGACACAATGAAGACTCTAGAATAACTTTGACAAGGGAATAATATGTTCAGTTAAAGAGAAACTACATTGAAATGAATATTTCATATAGCACTGATATAAACAAGTGTGCATAACCTTCCATAACTAATTTGTCACATATAATTTACGTTGTGGCCTTAAGCTAAAGTACATCAGCCACCAGTAACATGCTTGATTCTTAAAGAGTGACTGTTTCATGTGAAAAATTACTTTTCTTTCTTGCTGGCTTTGACACTTACTTACTTAACAAATCTTCCTTTCAAAATTCATCAAGTGCAGCACCCACAGGAAATAAACTCAGTTCCTAGAAGAACAGTACTGTCCTTGTATTGCATGTGCATGTTCATATGCAGGTATCACCATACTACACTGTGATTAAACCGTTTGATAGGAAAGCATGGAAAGATTATTTCTGTCAAGGTCTACTTGGATAACTACAAGGTGGCATATCCCAGCAATAGCTTTGTTCAATTCACTAAGGGAGGAGGAAAACCTCTTCTTGCTCTGATCTGTGATGTGGGACAGATACAAAGAAGGACGATGCAATTTCTTAATAGATACAAGTTACCAGAAAATTTAAAGGCAATAAAGGCTTTGTTCCCTGAAGAAAATCCAGCCCTAAACAAACAAAAAGGAATCCATGTCATGTCTCCCAGATGTCATTTGTTTCTTTAACAATGAAACACAACATACATAACTAATTGAGGGATAGGCAAATGCATAGGTGTATATAGATATGTTCAAATATTTGTATATATTTATGCACATGAAACAAATGTAAATCAACCTTTTATGTGCTTTTCATTACTCAAAAAGGTCTGGTGGAGCTGAGCTGTATTTTG
Source organism: Merops nubicus (assembly GCF_000691845.1). Taxonomy (NCBI): domain Eukaryota; kingdom Metazoa; phylum Chordata; class Aves; order Coraciiformes; family Meropidae; genus Merops; species Merops nubicus. The sequence goes on along the minus strand of NW_008611847.1, from coordinate 11,924 downwards.
ACATTGAATTGAAGGTTGGGGAGAATTTACTATTGATCCAACAAATGATCTGTGTTGTTGACAGGACAGCAAAAAAAAGGAGTTCATGTAATCGAATTTGGAAATGGACTACGCAGAGAGCCCAGTAATACGAATACAAAAGGTGAATCATGTTGACTTCTTGAAAAATGTACACAACCTGTACTGAAACGAACAATCACCTCAGCAATTAACCTACCACAATAGTATGAACAAACATCGCATAACACATGCTGCAGGACAATGCCACAAGTCTCGAAAAGCATGTCACTGAAAGGCTTTACTTAGCAGAAACCAGTTTGGCGAATTTCAGCAGTGCTTTAAGCTAAATACCTCCCTGTTCCCTGGGAAAGAAAAGCTATGTATATGCAAGGGCCTGGGGGCAAATTTTCTGTGCAATACTCCCATCTGTCACCTACGTGATATGTCACGTCAGTCAACATTTTGTTATCACACGGTGGCGGGAAACAGCTCCTAAGAACGGCCAGGCCTTTCAAGTTAGATTGAAAGATTTGGAGCTGAACATTTACATGACTGGACTACAGATCCAAATTAACAGCTATCTCACTGAATTCCTCTTTAACTTTCAGAATCTAAATCCAAGACCTTGTTTTCCTCTTCTTCAGCCTGTAAGAGCAGAAGAGAAAAGCTTAGACATACAGCATTATGATTAGGTCACAATGAATTCCAAGAATCACCCTATTGGAATTAATCTACGACTTCTTACCTGTTAAATCAAAGCATGAAACCTTTCTTGGTGCAGCAGTCTGATCTCCTGAGTCTGTACAAATGTACTATATTTGTCCAGGTAACATAAATGTATCGTTAGGCAACTGTTACAAATTTACTGATGGGGAAAAAATGAAGCGGCATGAGAAGAAATATAGGTTATTATTTATAGATGTAAATCACCAGGTTTCAAAAATTTCATGAGGGACTGCTGTAGTCACACCAGTTGTTTTAAATATGTGAAGCTTGGGAAGGCCTGGTTAATAATTCTTAAAATACTAAAAAGAAGGAGAGATATCTGAAGAATTAAATAACCAAAGCAGAGAAGGAAAAAAAAAAATAGGCAAGGGAGCAAATTTCCACAGAGTAATTTTTAAGTAAAAATGACACTTATTGTCATGTGACTCATTACAGAAGTCTGTCTATAAGCATAGTCATGTAGGTGTTTTTCTCTTAGATCCTCACACACTTGATGATGCTGTTCCAACCACCCTCCTTCTGTCTGTAACCTTAACTTCCTTATCTCTCTGCAGACTTTCTTTCTGCTCCTCCTTGCACCCTCTTTGTGCTCTTAATTCTCAGAGATGGGGTTGTGCAGCTGGGTAGGATCAGACCTGTATCCTCATCTATTAGGGATCCTATCTCAACAGGATTACTGTGAGCCAGGGCTCCTCATCTGGAGCAGGTACTTATCCCCAGAACACAGCATGCTTTTCTTACAAGTGTCAGTGGACACCGACACAGACATTTGCTTCCAGAAATCCTGTCTACAATTTTCTTCATTAGCTCAGCTGAAGTCAAAGACTTGGGAGCAACAGGAGAATCCCTTGGTAAGAGAATATGAAGTAACAGAAACCTGGCTAGACTACACAATGTTCCTATTGAGACAGAAGGAAGATCGCAGTGCTTGAATTCAGGTTGAAGAAACTGCAAAGGAAGTGTCTCACAAAAAAGGCAGAAGGGTTTTTTTTCAAAATATAAAGGTATTATTTGCTTTACCTAGCAATCAAGATTGTATTAAAAACTCAAACAAGCTGTCTGTTTTACACAGTTCAAATCAAGGAACAATATACAGTGAAAATTATTAGAGGTAGGAGTGGCTGTAGTTTCTTTCTGCTGTCTCATTTGATCCTCTCAGCATCCCAATTATCTTTCTTTTTAATGTCTACACTGTCTTTTTTAATGCATTTTGTGTTCTGTTCTATAACAAGTCTCACAAGAAATTTAAATAAGACAAGACAATAGAAAAAAAATAATCCCCTACTAAACTTAAGATTTAAGAGCAATGAATGTAACATACCTGTGTATACCTAAGTGTGTGAAAGAGTTTGGTGAAGCTAAAGTCCTTCCATTAATTTAATTAGAGGCAAATTTCCAGAACCTCAGGAATTTATTTAGGCATCTTATTCCCCTTGCAATCAATGGGAAAACAGACTCTAAAAATTGCTCCATAGGCAAAAATCTAAAACTGTTGTCATGTAGAAAATGGGTCCACCATTTAGGATGATCCCAGGTGGAAGCTGCTATTTTTTGGCTAGTTATCCCTGTGCTGTTTTAGCGTTAGAGAATCATAGAATGTATTGGGTTGGAAGGGACCTCCAAAGGTCATCTAGTCCAACTCCCCTGAAATAAGCAAGGACATCTCCAACTAGGTCAAGCTGCTCAGAGCCTCATCTAGACTGACCTTGAATGTCTCCAGGGACGGGGCCACCACCCCCTGTCTGGGCAACCTATTCCAGTGATCTATCACCCTCATATTAAAGAACTTTCTCCTAATGTCTAACCTGAATCTACCTTTTTCTAGCTTAAAGCTATTACCCCTTGTCCTGTCATTAACTAGGAAGATTCACATAAACACAGATTCAAAACCTACACACTGAAACCCTCAGACTGAGTGCATGTGCAGACTGCCTGTGAAATCAGAAGCATGGTTTCCTTTCTCTGCCAGCACTGATGCTCTGAAACATAGTTAGAAACAGATAGATGCATTCACAAGACAATGTTCAGGATGCCTCTAAGGAAATGAGTAGGAACAGTTGGTAGTCCCCATTTCACAAGATTTTCTTAAGTGGAAGGCATAGCAAAGCCTTCTTGGACAAAACAAATCCCCCAAATTAATTTTCTTGGGCTTTTCCTCCCCAGTGGAGATGTCTCAGATAAAGCACCTGAAATGACACTAAACAGTTGTGTCTAAGTAGAATCATAGAATCACAGAATACTTTAGGTTGGAAGGGACCTTCAAGATCATCAAGTCCAACCATTGAGCCATTAGGACTCTAAAGTCCTCTGCTAAAACAGATCAGAATCTGCCAGAGTTGGAAGGGACCACAAGGGTCACCCAGTTCCAACCCTTCAGCCATGAGCAGGGACACCTCCCACTAGATCAGGCTGTCTAGAGCCTCATCCAGCCTGGCCTTAAAGACCCCCAGGGATGGGGCCTCAACCACCTCCCCGGGCAACCCATTCCAGGGTCTCACCACTCTCATGGGGAAGAACTTCTTCCTCATGCCCAGCCTGAATCTGCCCACTTCCAACTTTGCCCCATTCCCCCTAGTCCTGTCGTTACCTGATATCCTAAAAAGTCCCTCCCCAGCTTTCTTGAAGGCCCCCTTAAGATACTGGAAGGCCACAATAAGGTCACCTCAGAGCCTTCTCTTCTCCAGACTGAACAGCCCCAACTCTCTCAGTCTGTCCTCATAGGAGAGCTGCTCCAGCCCTCGGATCATTCTGGTGGCCCTTCTCTGGACACGCTCCAGCAGGTCCACATCCCTCTTGTAATGGGGTAGCTCAGTTCCACTTGAACCTTTTTATTACTGATTTTCTCCAGCCTAGTAAATTTTTCCATGATTCAGAGGAAAGTAACTTCTTTAATTTGGGCTCAAACTAGAAATTTCCAAAGCACAAAGACATTCAGCTGACAAAAGAACAGACTCAGGACAAAAAAAGTCGTGCTTAATTTTAAGAGAGTAAGACAGAGAAAATGTTTTTATGCCTTTTTCAAGAGCACAATGTAGGAGCTAAGCATTAAATAATAGCTCATTAAGTTTTCATCAATGCAGCAAATTAATTATCTGGGAAGTTATATAACGACCAACAAACAAGGTCAGAGATCAAGGCATTTTCATATGTGGTCTGTAAGATTGCCTCCTGCATGAAATAATTTCTTGGATAGAAAAACTTCATCAAGTTTCAATGCTGGATGCAAATGACCTATTATTTTAGCACCACTTAAGATTCATTCATGCAGAGGCTAATAGGGAAATTAATTATACAATCCCACTGGTTATTCTACTTCTTTGCAACAGGCATATCCATCATTCCATCTTGAACAACCAAACTGCACCTTAATTTATTTCAGAAGCCAATTTAAAAGAGTTATTTTTTGTTGTTCATTTGAAACAAAATACCATAGGCCTATCCCAATCTGTTCCACTGACTTGACTTTTCTCCTTTCCTGGAACATGTAATAACTGCCCTTTTTACAGAAGAGATAACAGGGCACAGTTACTCAAACTCACTAGTTAAGATCCAGCTAGGAGCCAAAGATCTGGATATGAATAAAGGGCCAAACACCATGTCCTTGCAACAGCAGCTGTGTTGCAATTACTAACTCATCACAAATGCTACATTAAATAGATGTTTACTGTTCTCTGCCACCATAACCAAGCCATCACCACATGGCAATTGTAAAGGCACCTTATCTGAAGACTGCTGTTTACCTGGTTCTACATATTACATCTTCAGAATGGCTATGAGAACAATTCTAGCAGAACTTTCTATTTCTTTGAAATGTCTCAGTTGAAAAGGTTTTATTGACCTTTCAGAAGGTCCTTGCCATGTTTTGGGGCATCTCTACAGGCTGCATGGACAATCCGAGTTTAAGCCTATGGTTGTGATCTGACAGAAAGAAATGTTCCCCTGGCCTGTTTGGATCCTGTCCTGACAAGACATTTTTCATGACCTCCCTCTTAATTCTGAGGCCCTGACAAACTGGAGCTGCCCTTTGGGCTGACAGTTCAGGCACACTGGTAAAGGGTACCATACAAAAAATTCCCAAATAAATAGAAATACTAGAGCTCCCTCCACCACTAAAACTGATGTGTTTACTTGAACTTAAGACCATGGGATTCAAGCTCAAGAACTGCAACAATGGAATTTTTAACCTGTATCCATGATCCATTTTCTATGTCAGCTGTATCAAAACCAAATCCTATCTCATTTTGTCAGCAGCTGTCCCAAAGTCTTTGAGGGCCTCAGATATCACCATAATTTTTTCAATTGTGTTTCAATTTTCCTTGGTTATTTTGACATTTCTTTTGTGAAGATATTTTCCAGACCAAATGCAACTTCCTTGGTCAACTCTGTATTAAAACCAGTATGTTGTTACAAATTTTTAATCTACTCCCCACTTGAAGGTTTTTATTGAATCACATTTGCTTTGATATTACTGCCTTTCTAGTCCTATTTAGGTTAATTTACCGTTAATTTAATCTTAAGGGGGGAGGACTCCGTCCCTTTCCTCCATTGAACATCTTACAATAACTTGTTGTTTAGATCCACTGAACAACTAACACAGCTTCATAATTTCCTTTTAATGCTAAGCAATGCAATTAGTGAGCAACACAAGCAGTCTCACACTCCACAAGGTGCATGCCCAAAGAAAGTTTCAGTTCTTTGTGTAGAGCAGGACATCATATCCTTCCTAATTAAGGCAGCTGTGAGCTGATACCTTTCCTGATAAGTGCTGGGGTGGTGCTGTTGTTAGACAGCTTAGGGCCAGCCCTTCTCCTTACTGTGCTGGGAATCAAAAGTATTACATGCCTAGCCTGAAGAAAATATTCAAGGTTTTGCATCCTGGAAGAACTGAGGTTCATAGTCTTAAATGGGGGGAAGAGTAGCATGAGGGCTAAGATGCAAGAAAGCAATTCAGTTAACTAGTGTAAGTGGCTAATTAATCTGAGAACTGTTTGTACGCAGTGCACTTCTGGGTGTTTGATTTTTCCTATATTTTTGTACAGATTTAGTAATCTCACTGCACATACAGATATAAAAATATTTGGACTTCTTTGAGCCAGAGCTCTTCCAAGTGCTCACCAGGCCACTTTCCATCATTTATCAGCAGTCGTGGCTAAGTGGGGAGGTCCCAGTTGACTGGAGGTGAGCAACTGTGATAGTCACGTACCAGAAGGGCTGGAAGGAGGATCAAGGGAATGACAGGCCTGCCAGTTTGACCTCGGTGCCAAGGAAGGTTATGGAGTGCATTATTCCGAATGCCATTATGCACCACATACAGGACAACCAGGTGGTCAGGCCCAGCCAGCACAGGTTCATAAAAGACAAGTCCTCCTGAACCAGCCTGATCTCCTTCTATGACAAGATGGCCTGCCTGGTGGATGAGGGAAAGGCTGTGCATGTTGTCTACCTGGACTTCTGTAAGGTGTTCAACTCTGTTTCTCATAGCATTCTCACAAAAAACACCTGTCTGCTCATTGCTTGGATGGCCGTATGCTCTGCTGGCTCAAACACTGGCTGGATGTCTGGGTGCAAAGAGCAGTGCTGAATGGAGATAAATGCAGTTGGCAGCCAATTACAAATGGTGTTCCCCAGGGTTCAGTGTTGGGGCCATTCCTGTTTTCTATCTTTATCAATGATTTTGGTGAGGAGATAGAGTGCACCCTCAGAAACTTTGCAAATGATACCAAGTTGGGCAGAAATGTTGCACTGCTTGAGGGTAGAAAGGCTCTACAGAGGGACCTGGACAAGGTGGATTGATGGGCTGAAGCCAATGGTATGATGTTCAACAAGGCCAAGTGCTGGGTCCTGCACTTGGGGCACAACAACCACAGGCAATGCTACAGGCTTGGGGAGTAGTGGCTGGAAAACTGCTTGGTGGAAAGGGACCTTAGAGTACTGATTGACAGCTGGCTGCATATGAACCAGGAACGTGCTTAGGTGCCCATGAAGGTCAATGGCATCCTGGCTTCTATCAGAAACAGTGTGGCCAGCAGGACTCAGGCAGTAATTGTCCCCCTGTACTCAGCACTGGTGAGGCCCCACCTTGAGTACTGAGTTCAGTTTTGGGGCCCTCACTACAAGAAAGACATCAAGGTGCTGGAGCAGGTCCAGAGAAGGGAAACATTGCTGGTGAAGGGTTTAGTGCATAAGTCTTACGAGGAGCAGCTGAGGGAACTGGTGCTATATAGTCTGAAGAAGAGGAGGCTAAGAGCTTATTGCTGCCTAAGCCTACCTGAATGGAGGTTGCAGAGAAGTGGCTGTTGGTATCTTCTGAAAAATCAACAAGGTAATGGCCCCAGGTTGCACTGAGGGGAAGTTTAGATTGGATATTATGAAAAATTTCTTCACTGAAAGGGTTGTCAAGCATGGAACAGGCTGCCCAGGGAGGTGGTTGTATCACCATCCCTTCATGTTTTTAAAAGTCATGTAGGTATGGTGCTTAGGGACATGATTTAGCAGTGGACTGGGTAGAGTTGTGTTCATGGTTGGATGTGAAGATCTCGCAGTTTTTTTTCCCGCCTAATCAACTCTTAATCTAAGGAAGTGTAATTTCAAATAAAATCCCTGCTTTAAAATATTTAAAAAAAAAAAAAAAAAAATCTGTGCAAGAAATCTCTTACAGAAACATTATACTGTGATACTTTCTCCAGCTAAAATAGTTTTGAGTCTCTTTGGTCACTTTGGATGAACTAATTTTATCATTTGTGTTCTCTAGTGGTCACTCCATGTGGAAATGATCTGCTTCTGCTGACATCTTCCTGCATACAAGGACAAATGGTAAGTTTTCCCTTTTCCATGTGTGTTTTGTTGTCACTGTCATTTTTGATGGGGCAATGGGAGAGAGGCCTGAGGGCTCAGATCATCTATAACCAAGCTCAGCTTTCTTATTAACTCTACTCACAGGTCACTGGCCAATTGGTGTCCCTCGGGGGTCTGTACTGGGACAGTACCTAGCTTTACCAATGACATAGACAGTGCAATCAAGTGCACCTTCAGCAAGTTTGCAGATGACACCAAGCTGAGTGGTGCAGCTGACCTGCTGGAGGGATAGGATGCCATTCACACGGACCTGGTCAAGCCAGAGAGGTGGGCCTGTGTGAAATGGGCAATCCCCAGTATCAATAAAGGCCGGGGGATGAAGGGATTGACAGCAGCCCTGCTGAGAAGCACCATGAGCCTGCAATAGGCACTTGTATTCCACAAGGCCAACAGTATTCTGGGCTATATCAAAAGAGATGTGACTGGCTGGTCGAAGGAAGTGATTCTGCCGCTTTACTTGTGCTCTGGTGAGACCTCACCTGAAGTACTGTGTCCAGCTCTAGAGTCCGCAACACAAGAAAGACATGGACCTGTTAGAGCAGGGCCAGAGTAGACCACAAAAACATCAGAAGGACGGAACACCTCTCCTATGAAGACAGGCTGAGGGAGTTGGGGCTTTTCAGCCTGGAGTAGAAAAGGTTCTGGGGAGACCTTGTTGTGGCCTTTCTATACTTAACAGGGGACTATAAGAAAGATGGGGGTCAATCTTTTTAGCAGAGCTTATTGAAATTGGGCAAGGAGTAATGGTTTTAGATTGAACGAGGGTAGATTTACCACAAATATAAAGGAGACATTTTTTTTACAGTGAGAGTGGTGAAACACTGGAAACGGTTGCCCAGAGAGGTGGTAGATGTCCTATGCCTGGAAACATTCAAGGTCAGGTTGGATGGGGCTCTGAGTAACTTGACCTATTTGAAGACATCCTTGCTTAATGCAGGGAAGTTGGGCTAGGTTATAGAATCATAGAACAAACCTTCAAAGGTCATTTTGTTCACCCCCTGCTGCAGACCTCCCCCTTTAAAGGTCCCTTCCAACACAAAACATTCTATGATTGCATGATTTCCAAAATGCCAGCAGTCACTGGTGGTGCTTTTCCAAGTCTGATCACTCTGCTCTCAGTAACTCTCTGAATAAGCTGTCCTGAAAGGTGGTAACCCCATGACACAGTGCACATTGCTTTTTTCTGTTGTGGAGTGCAGTCCAGCAGCCTGCTGGCATCCGACCTGCCGCTGTTCTGCTTTGCCATGTACTGCTGCACAGTATAAGACCTCTGCTGACACACAAAAAAAACCCAAAAAAAACCCCCAAAAATACTACTGCTGGCAAACATGCACCAGCTTACGGTCTAAACCAGTCCTGTTTCTCCAGTCTAAGACGCAATGACTTTTGAACAGAAGCAAGTGGCCTACACATTAAACCTGGTAAGCAGAAGCTGTTATGTAGTCCTTTTTTTAATAGCAGAAGCTATTATCTAGTCATTTTACTGCTGTAAAGCAAAAACTATCTATAATATAGATTCTAGGTTTTAAATTACCATTATAGCTTTTGAGTTGTCACAGTGTGTTAAAATGCAACACTTGTACACAGTAAATAATAATTACGTACTAAGACAAGGTGGAGAATAGCTTTAATAATGTGCAAATATGCACCCATGTCAGCAAAACCAAGACTGTTAAGACAGCTTCTAAAAGTAAACACTTTGAAGGTACTTGGATTTGGGAGAAATTACTTGGAGGTTTGTAACAAGTGCACAAGGACCATTTGACTTTGGCTTTGTGAGAGCTAACTCACCCACTTTGTGCTCAAGAGACTTTATAATGAGACATTGCAATCTTCTTTATACGGCTCCACGATTTTAAATGTCACATCCAATGGCAAGCAAATGAGGATAAATATAGCTAAAACAGTGTGGTTTATATCCACACACACTTATATAAAATACTGTGTACATATGTGCTATATATGCTTTTATATAGAGATACAGTGTATAGATATACTATTAAATATTTAATGTACATATGGTATACATACATACTACACTGTAGTATAGTGTACAGTGAAGTACATTATAGTGTACATGTAGTATATAGGTATATTACAGGTGCACTAAATATACACTATACACTACAGTGTATACATTTATAGTTCTGTATGCTATGTATATACTGTATAGAACTATACAATGTAGATTTATACTATATATTTATATATCTCTCTCACACCTCTGAGTCAAAAACCTAGTTCAGGATTCATAATCTTGCTACCTTAGAAATACTGAAGTGAAAACATCAGAGTATCCTCTGGTTTTGTGACCACTCACAGAGAAACAGCAGAGAAAAAAGAAAATCTATCCTCTTCTTATGATATAAAATTAAATAAATGAAGCATGAGATGCATCATCAGAAGCCACTGATCACAAAGGCAGCAATCTAGTGAGGACTGTTCCGCTTCACTAGATCGTCTGGAAACTGCTCCAGCAGTGTCTCAGTAATATCTTCACAGCTAATCAGGGCAAAGTGACACACAGTACAAACAGCCCTTGAAAAACTGACACTGATGTGTTCAGCAGCTGTTGAAAAATACAGAAAAGAAGGGAAGGGTAAGAAAGCCAAAGTTTGTGTTAACTTAGCAGAGCCCACTGGCCCTTGTCCCATGTATCTGCAGTTAGAATCTGTGAAATGCTGCCCTACATCAGAGTGCAAAGGCCACTGTCTGGGCAGGACACAAAACCCAGTGCAGGGCAGGGCCAAGCTGGGGCTCAGCGACGTGGAACTCCTCACCTGAGAGCAGCATGCCACTGTTCTCTCCCAAAGAAACGCACCCCAAGTTTCAGACTCTGGCAACATGATCATCTGGAACACATCAACCCACCGTGGTTGAAACACTGCTGTTCACTTCATCTGCCTGAACCCTCTTGCTCATTCCTTCACCTCTGACTTTCTGGCTAGAGCAGGCAGTATTGATTTCAACCCACAAACCCCTAAATAAAATCTGTGTTCTGCTGATATTCCAATTGCTTCTGCTTTTAGTGCTTCAGCTTACCTGGATACAGAGACAGGCAAGAGCACCTTCTCAGAAGTTCTACATTATAATCTTGAATGTGAACCTCATTCACTGTTTTTAGCGTAACTTAGTAAGCATAGGTCCTAGGTCCAACTCAAACAGGAACTGACCAATTCTGTTCAAACAGGTTCTGTTTATGATTCATCATAGTGGCTTCATACATGTAGCTGAGGACTGATTCTGAAACTGCAGTGGCCAAACAGTAACTTGGGGAGACAGACTCCAGGTGTCATAAAGAAGTCTATTTCAGTAGCATTTCGTAAATGTCATCTAGTACTCCTTTCTAAAACACATGCAAAGAAAAAGGAATTTTTTTTTAAATTTTTTTTATTTTTTTTTTTTAATGTCTGTAAATCATGAAAGCACCTGTGTTGAGAACAGGACTAAAGTACATTCCTAAATCCCATCACACAGATGCTCTCCTGTGTAAGACTACACAAACTTTTCCTAAGTCACAGCCTAGTTCCTTCCTGTTTGCATGCAGCCTCTTTCATGCAAACACATTCATTATGTCCTTCATCTGAAATAGATTAGACTTGAACCTCAAATTAAACAGTTTCTAAAAATTATCAACAATTCTGATTGCTAAGAAAACTACCTTGTGTTGTCAAAACTTTAGTGCAAGTATATCTTGTGGTTTTTTTGTTTGTTTGTTTGTTTGTGTTCTTTTGTTTGTTTGTTTGTTTGGGCTTTTTTAAAATTTTTTTTCTGGGTTTCTCTGCATTAACACTTCAGTCTGGATCAGCAGTTTACCCCTAAAGTATATTTTAACTGTACTAATTCACCTTATCTAGTGGATCACCCAAATTGGACACCTTTTGGAGCAGGCTAAAGCTGAAGCTGTGCCACAACAGCAGTCAGCTGAAGGAGTTATACGAGTCTTAGCTGAGAATAACTACACTGAAAATTAATAAGATGGGTATCTTTAGAAACAGCAGCTACACCCTACGAATTTATTTGGAAACATGTACCTTATAAATGCAGTCTCCAGTTTACCTGCAACTTCTACTGGAGTGCCCTCTAGATCTCCTGGAATAATGAAACCATAACTGAAATTACTTTTTTTTTCGAAGTAAAGCCACTAGAATAACCTGTACTGGTAGCTGTGCCTATCTTTAATTGTATGACTTCCTCAAGATGATACTTGAAGCCTCTATCAAAACTGAAATAAACTCCTGAATTCCATTATGTTGTCTGGAACAGCAGAAAGTCCTTAACACGTGCTAAGACTTTTCTGGCAACTTAAGTGCTGTTTATCCCAGGCAAAAAATAATAATAAT
>NW_008611846.1:0-13933 GCF_000691845.1 Merops nubicus | reverse complement strand
AAAGTGTAATTTGCATGTTCTACTTTGTATGTAAACATATTTTGAGAAAAAATGTATTTGCATTTTGTTGAATATAGAGGCAAGAAAAAAACTTGTACATTTTTTTAAATGTTCTTTTTTGTAAGTTTTTATTCGTGAAGTATTTTGTACATTTGTACAAATGGATATGGACTTGGTGTTCTTTGAGGCTTAGATACATCTGGCATGCTTTAATGTCATGCTCCTTCATGATCTTAGATATTGTTTTTTTAAACATTTTTTTCTAAAACAAAGCTCAGACTTTTTGCTACTCAATCAGGTTAGCACAGTATAGAGCACTTAACTAAAACAAACAAATAAACAAAGTTAATCCTATTCATATGTTATTCATTACATGAAATTAAAGGAATTCAATTCAGTCTAACATGACTTGTAAATTCTTTTGTCTTATTTTCCATCTGTTTTCCATCACTGAAGAGTTTAATAGCTTTTGGGATACTAATACCATGAATTCAAAAGCCCTCTTTATGGTAATGGAGAAAAACATGCTTTGGTTCTGTCTTTTTTTTTTTTTTTAATTTTTCCCAGAATATCCTTAAAAGTTAAAAATGGACTGTGCCATGGTCCCCGTGAACAAAAGGGGAATTCCAGTCCCAATTGTGTCCCCAGGCACCAGCATGGTAGTACTCGCCACCCAAGTGGGTTTTTTACTCCAGAAGCAGATGGAGTGTCCTTCTCCAGATCCCTGCAGAGAAGGGAGTCCCAGGGGCTAGCTTATGGATGAAGGGGTGATGGGAGCCAATTCTCTCCTCACTGAGCATCAGAGACAAAGGGCTGTAGGCCAAGGGGTATTTTCCATTCTGTGAAATCTCATGCTATGACTATGGGACCAGGAGGTGGTTGTAGCATGATTTTAAGTTTCTTTTCCAAGTTTCTGCTGAGAGTGGTCAGCTGCTATTATACAGTCAGCCTCAACATCCACAAGTTCCTCTGCAGCAACATCAGATTTCATCTTTTTCCTCCTCCTCAGAGAGGATCCACCACCTTCCTCAATGGCTCAGCAACTTGCGCATGGAAATTAAATCTTGTTTCCTAGAGAAGGCAGCAATGGTCAGGCAGGACAGATAACTTAGTATCCTCTCAAGTTCTTCCCTTCTGAAGCTTGGATGGGTTGGCTTGGTGGGACCAACTCATTGAACTGCAAAGATGACGCCTCTGACTGCTGCTTTCACAGCTATTGCTTTATGTTACTGGAGTAGATCTGCTTCGAAGATCGCAAATGTTATGGCGCTTTTCTTTCTCCTCTTTCTCTCTTTAACATATGCATAGCCCCAGCTTTTGACAACAGTTTGCCAATGTGCTGACATCTTCGCTCACTGTTTTTATTGGTCTCTGTGATGTATAAGACACTTATCTCCAACTCTAACCACATTTTTGTAAAAGACCTGCGATAAGATTCCCTTGGAAGCATCCGTGAACTGTCAGTTTTCATGCTTGCTGATGCAGTATCTCAGGACTGATCTTCCTTCCCACCAGCTCTTTTCTGAGATTTACCTCCCAGCGCCACTAATCTCTGCTGTACTTTTGTGGTGTCACCTTGCAGGCATGATGGAGCAAGGCTGGGAGAGCAGCTGTTGGGGAGCGAGAGTTTGGGATGTTTGGTTTCTGTCATTGGAGATGAATGGAGCATGAGAGACTCCATTTGTGAGGTTTTCATACTTTCTTGCCTCTGATCTCTTTTTTTTCACCAGACTGTTGACACCAAGTACAGTGCCAGAGCACTACTCACCAGTCTCCTCCTGGGCAGGGAGGAGTTTTTGATCAGCACCCCCATCTGCTTTCTCAGGGTAAAGTCAGGCTCTTGCTAGGATCTCTCTAACTGTTTCATCCCTGGTAACTACTCCAGCACTGTCTGCTTGTATGAGTTAAACCATCTCTGAGAAAAACCTTTGCAAGTCTTAGAAACCAAGTTTAGGAAATTCATAAGCTCTGGTAGGTTGTAACTTTTTTTAGCTACTCTTTGTTTAATAAGATATTGTTTCCTTGTCTCATTTTGCATGAGTCCAGTATTTTCCAAATTTACTTAGAATACTTTCATTATTAATTTCTGCCCCGAAATAACTGAAAATATTGACAACACCAAGTGTATTGGAAACAAGAAATAATGTTCTTTTTTGATTATCCTCCTTTTTTTCTGAGCATCCTTTGCTCATAGAAGTAGTGAAGCTCTGTTCAAACCTTCTTTGGTCATCCTCCATATTATTGGAGTTTGAACTTAGGAAGGAATTATACACTCCACCCTCAATGTATGGATACAGAAATGAGTACTATCCCTTGGGTCAAAGCATGATCTTAATTCACTTTTGACAGTGGAGACTGTGTCCCCTGGGATAAGGTGGCTGACCACAGTGACCTTAACTTGACAGCTGACAGAGACAAGCCTCAACCTTAGCCTCTCTCTCCCTCATGGTACCATTTCCCATCAGAATCTAGAACTATCTTATATGCTGAATTTACTTTGTGTCAAGGAAAATTTAGTCAGTGGAGATGCCTGCATCTTGTATGCAAGTTGTGTGTCCTTCATGACAGCAATATTTGCTATTCTTTAACATAAAACATGTACATAATTTTCAAACAATTCTACTGTTACTGACTAAGCAGAAAAAACTTCAAGTGACTTTGAAGGGACCAGTGACAGGACCCTACTCAAAGCCCTTCAGTATATACCATCTGGTAAGTTCTAGAAAGCAAAGAGAAGCATAGATGTTAACCTAGAAATATATATGTTTGCCCTTTTATGGGAAATTAATGAGCCACAAGACCACCGTGCTATCATAGTGTCCTGGTAAGGCTAGGCTAGGGTTAATCTTTCATCAGAAGTTGGGAGGGGGCCATGGCTGGGATAGTCAATTGAACCAGCCAACAGTGTATTCAATAATATACTGATGTCATGCCTGCTACATAAGGGCAAGGTCTGGCCAGGACAGGCATTCTTATTCTGGGGTGGCACCATGTAGTTTGGAATTAATTCAATCTGTCCAGTTTATATCACTTGTTTTATATATTGTTTCATTACTGTTATTGTTATTACTGTTGTTTACTTCTACTTTTGTGGTGGTGTATTAAATTCTCCTTATCTCAACCCATGGGGTTTTGTATTTTTCTCTCTCTTCTTCCCATTTGGGAGGTGGAGGGAGTGAGCAAGTGGCCACATGGTGCTCAACTCCGTGTGGGTTTAAACCACGACAACCCTTTTGGGCACCCAACGTTGGGCTCAAAGGCTTGACATAAAGCCAAAACTTGACCAAAGTGTGTTGAAGCAATTTTGTTATACACATTTTTAAAAAATATTAGTTAAATAGTGCATGTTCACAATGTTGGTCCACTTCCTTTCATGGTGGTGCTGTGTAAATCCTTATCCCTGTGTTGGTACTTATAATCTCTAGGAAACAGATCAGGACTTTTGTGTTGCTTTACTGGATATTGTCAACTTCTAATATGATTGTATCACTGGTCATGAGGTGTGACAGTGCATTTTACCCCTCATCAACACTACCCTTATCTCCAGTTATCTGCTTTGGTGATAACAATGCATCTGGATGTCATGGTTACATCTGGGTGTAACGATCCCACCCTGCTAAAACAGATTCAGGGGAAATACATAACAATACCATAACCATGGGCTAGCCTGAACAATATGTTCAGGTATAAGAGCAATAGGAAAATATAAGTCAATCATCTTACCCCCATAAATAGTAGGCAGCCCAAGAGCCCTTTGAACACTCCTTCATGGCAGCTGGCTGCACTCTAGGATCTCTTCTTGAGCAGGGGTGCCTGTCCAGGATACTCCCCAGGGTTAAGAGATTCCTTGCCAAAACAGATTGTTGGTGAGATATATATATATACACACACACACATATAGAATGCTTAAACTTTGAATCTTTGCTAAGGGAGCATGTAGTCTTAATTGTACCCATGATTTCCCATTTAGCTTGTCCTCTGTGTAGTAAACAATTGGGTGTACCTCGCCATTGAATTCTGTTTCCTCAAAGTCGCGTTTACTGTTTCAAACTTTGCTGAAACACTGTCTTGTATTAATAAATATATTGTTACTTCCCTCTTGTGAGTGAAGTGCATAACTTCATTCCTCCAACATGAGATTAAACTGGTATGTGTATGTGGCATTGTTGTTTATTAGTGACCTCACACAATCTATGGTAGACTTCCTCAGCTTTTGAAAATTTTGGCTATCCTTGGGATTTCCATGCCCATATGCTCTCAGTGCTATGTCTCACGAATGTTTGCCAAGTCTTATTTAGGGTTATAAATATCTTTTCCAAGAATATCATCCAGAGGTCTGCCCCAAGCTTGGCTACTAATGAGTGGAATAGTGTGTGAGAAAGTATGGGCAAGAGCCTAAGGCAGTGGTCACTTCCAATATTTTGGAATTTCATCCCTGAACAACTGCAGAATCCTGATAAACTAGTAAAATACTTGGAAAAAGTGTGTTGTCAACCTTGCACACCAGCATCTCAATGTCTTTCTTCAGGCCCAAAACTGAACACAGCATTCAAGGTGTGGCCTCGTCAGTGCTGAGTACAGAGGTACGATCACTTCCCTAGTCCCGCTGGCCACGCTATTTCTGATACGAGTTAGGATGCTGTTGGTCTTCTTGGACACCTGGGCACACTGCCTGCTCACATTTAGCCAGCTGTCAATAAGTACCCCCAGGTCCCTTTCTGCTGGACAGCTTTCCAGCCACTCTTCCCCAAGCCTGTAGCATTGCATGGGATTCCTGTGGCCCAGATGCAGAACCTGGCACTTGGCTTTGCTAAACCTCATACAATTGGCCTCAGCCCATCAATCCATCCTGTCCAGATCATTCTGTAAAGCCTTTCTACCCTCAAGCAGATCGACACTTCACCCAACTTGTGGATCTGCAAACTTACTGAGTGTGCACTCTATCTTCTCATCCAGATCACTGATCAAGATGTCAAATAAACTGGCTCAAATAATGAGCCCTAGGGAACACCACTTGTGACCAGCTGCCAACTAGATTTGACTCCATTCACCACTACTCTTTGGGCCAGGCCATCCAGCCATTTTTTTTACCCAGAAAACAGTACGACCATCCAAACCACGAGCAGACAGTTTCTCCAGGAGTATGCTATGGGAAACAGTGTCAAAGGCTTTACCGAAGTCCATGTAGACAACATCCACAGCCCTTCCCTCATCCACTAGGTAGGTCACCTGGTCATAGAAGGAGATCAGGTTCGTTGTGGGATGTGGGAACATTTCTGCTAGGCTGCAAACAGCAACCTTGAAGTGCAGCTACGAGCTCCAAGAATGCTAAATACAGAAGAAGACGGCAAAGGAAAAGGAATGCAGAGAACCGAGATAAGGAGGAAGCAAAAGAAAAACAACAAAGCGTGATGACAGCTGGAGAACAAATTGCAAGAAGAGCTTAAGCACGTGGACAGTAGTTTGTAACCAATTAGGGGGAGTGGGGTGTGTGGACAGCTTTGTATACTATATAAGCAGCTTTCTGATAGCAATAATGGTCTTTGATTATAACTCTTACAGAGTTGCTGAAGTCCGTCTTCATTCATAACTCTCATAGAGTTGCTGAAGTCCGTCTTCATTTATAACTCCTATGGGGTTGCCTGCTTTACCGCTCGCCTTGTCAGTGGGAGTCAAGCTACAAAGGTCACAGTTAGGTCACAAGGTTAGGACCTTGGGAGTTTTAGGGACTTTCCATAGGGGCTTTCCTGAAACTACTGCATAGGGAAACAGGGCGTTCAATGATTGGTTAATAAGAACTAATGTGACATGCAGTGATTGGTTGGTGGAGAATGGGAGGAACTTGTAAAGGGTATAAAAAGGGGGGGCCTTTTAATAAAATTGCATTTGCTGTTTCGATCAAGCTGAGTCTGTGCCATCATTCGCCACAGTTTGTCAAGCATGACCTGACTTTTGTGAACCCATGCTGACTAGGCCTGATCACCTGGTTGTCCTGTGTTTGGTGCATAATGTCACTCAAGATGATTTGCTCCATAACCTTCCCTGTCACTGAGGTCAGAATGATGGGTCTGTAGTTCCCCAGATCCTTCTTCTGGCCCTTCTTGTAGATGGATGTCACAGTTGCAAACCTCCAGTACACTGGGAGCTCCTCAGTTAGCCAGGACTGCTGATAAATGATGGAAAGTAGCTTGGTGAGCACATACGCCCACTCCTCCAGTAGTCTTGGGTGTAGCCCATCTGGCTCCATAGACTTGTGTATGTCTAAGTGATGTAGCAGGTTGCTAACTATTTCCTCTTTGATTACAGAGGTCTCATTCAGTTTCCCATCCCTGTCTTCAATCTCAGGGGACTGAGTACCCAGGGAACAACTAGCCCTACTACTAAAGACTGAAGAAAAGAAGGCATTAAGTACCTCAGCCATTTCCTCATCCTTAGTGACTATGTTTCCCCTTGCATCCAATAAAGGACGGAGATTCTCCCTAGTCCACCTTTTGTTGTTAATGTATTTATAGAAACTTTTTTTAGTCTTTAACAGCAGTAGCCAGGTTGAGTTCTAGTTGGGCTTTGGCTCTTCTACTTATCTCTCTGCATAGCTTCGCTATATCTTTGTAGTCCTCATAAGTAGCCTGCCCCCAATTCCAAAGGCCGTAAACTCTTCTGTTGTTCCTGGGTTCCAGCCAAAGCTCTCTGTTCATTCAGGCCAGTATTCTTTCCTGCTGTCTCATCTTTTGGGACATGGGGATGGCCTGCTCCTGCACTTTTAATACTTCCTTCTTGAGGAATGTACAGCCTTCCTGGAGTCCTTAGCCCTTCAGGACTGTCTCCCAAGTCAGTCAGTCTCCTGAACAGGTCAAAGTCTGCCTTCTGAAAGTCCAAGGTGTCAGTTCTGCTGACCCCCCTCCTTAAATCTCCTAGAATCGAAAACTCTGCTCTAAGCAGGACTTAAGTGAACACAGTTTAAAATAAAAGCATGGGTCTTGAAATGAAGTGCCAGCTTTCTTATAATTCCCTCTTCCATCATCAGATATATTTTCCTTTGAGGAAAAACAAAAGCTCACAGATCATTTGTGTGGCATGTTATTTACCATGTTACATGGCATGTTACAGGCCTCCAAAAAACGCAATTTGTAACTGTAAGACCAACGGACCCTCAACTGTGTTGTCACTTTGTGGGCCCCATGTTCAAATAATCTATTGATTCCTAAGGCCTTCAGCTTCAAACCCACTCTTGTTTTCAAGAGGTTTCCAGTTGCAGGCAAGACACTCTCTTGCTAATTCTCCCTGCCTAAAGACTGCTTGGTATTTCGGCTACTTGAAATGTTATCAAAATAGTGACAGCTTGCAAAACAGAATTATTGAATGTTATTTTTTCACTGTTTTGGAGTAGAGGCAATGAACTCATAGTTGTACAAATGGGCTTTTATTACCTCTTTGTACATCTGCCAAAAAGAATATTGAGAAATATTGAATATATGGGAAATATATAGCACCAGGAGGAGGGATGTAGTAGATCAGCCACCACTGCAATGTTTCCCAGGGCAAATTTCAGTGAATCAAAGGTCATCAAGGAAAGCTGCTTAAGCCTCTGTATTGTCTATAAGCACATCACTGTATGTACACTACAAACATATCTGCTTTACCGACTATGAGGAAGACAGGAAGAGATTCTACAGAGTGAGGCTCAAAAAGGAAATGCAACCATATCTCAGATCTTCATCACAACAGCAAAAATTTGCATTTCCATTGCCTCCTTCATTTCAAAGTTTCAAATACTCATATCACTTTTGTATGCCATCAAAGTGTGTGTGTGAGGTATACAACAGTTGTGCAGCACACACAACGCCTCTACGACAGCAGATTGGGATGGGCTGTGATTGTTGGAGAAGGTGGCTTAGGCTATGATGGGCAGGGATAAAGCTGGTGACTGCACTCCCTCCCAAACAAGGCAGCAACTCATCTAGTCCAAGCAGAAAGGATTTGTGCTTTTGCTGGTACATTTAGATAGATTAATATCAACTAATGGAAAGTGCCTGAATATTAGATGAGTACAGTCAGCCCTTGTGACTCCGGGTTTGGAGATGTGTATCTCAGGATGGGATACCATTGACTCCTCTCCATGGACTGTAATTACTGACCTCTTCACTTGCCATTAGTCTCTCTCATCCAAAAGGAAACAGTCCTTAATCTCTACTACTGAATGAGACCTTGATGGAAAATCGTGCATTACTCCTAGTGTGAGTCATTGCAGCAACCTAGAGCATTGAGTTGGCATGGACTCTGGGGAAGATGCAGGATCTACTGAATCTCTAACAATTCAGGTCAGACACCTCACTCCCTTGTGGTGTTTCTTTCCAAGTAATTATGGGACTTCACTCTACTAAATTAAACACACAGGAAAATAAAGAACCTGGCTTTGAATAGAAGAGTTAATAGGCAAGCACTGAAGGAGAGCACCTCATGGGCTAGGAATTATTAATTACTGCTTAGGGACCTGAACTTCCGAACTGTTAAATATCTCCCAATAGATCCAATGAATGGTTTTGGTAGAAAATGGCAGCCCTTACTTTCCCCTGGAAGAGGCATCCAACAAACTCACAAGAATGACAAATGACACAGTCTAAAGCAGAGGAGCTGTGGCTACATACAATAAAAGAGCCACAAGAGAATGTGCTTGATTGACTGAATGTTACTGTATTATAAACAACTGGACAAAGATTGCAAGGGAAGTCTGAGTGGTAATATGAGCATCCTATTCTGACCAGCATACAGATAGACATGGAAAGAGAGAAGCCACACAAAAGAATACTGTCAGCTACTGCAGCATTAACATCTTGTAAATTTATTGCACTACATTTTTCTTAAAAGTGGAAACTTCTCTAAACAAGTGATGAGTGCATGTCAGATATCTTAAAAAAAAAAGTTGTTACTTGAGATGGGGATGAGAAAAAACACTGCACCCTGGAAATACATGAAATAACAAGTTGAATATAATGGAAACTACCTTTATTATATTTGTAAATATTGAAAAAAAAAGTGAGTCATTCCCCAAATTGCTGGTACTTGTGAGTGTTAGAAGCATTTGGTGTGTTACAGCATTGTTAGGTCATTAGGATCAATGTCTTCAGATGGTAATTCAAGAGAAGGAGGAGGCCTCAGTGAAGTGCTTTACTGAGAGCCTGTGGAAGAAATCAGCTCTCCCTGCAGTAACCCAGAAGGTTTATGTTTACGGGGCTCGGGCAGCCCCTATAGCCACCTATAGGAGCGAAACAACATAACTGAGTCTGCAGTATGGACTTTTTCCCCTACATGTCCGGCATGCTCTGTGCCTCATCATGTCAGCAAACACCAGGAAGACAAGTCCTGTGCTTCTACACTGAAGTGCTGGGGTTAAACCCCAAGCCCTGAATGAGGGTTGGTATATGGATGATGTCTACAACCAGGCAAAAAAGACCTTCCTGATTGGTTTTTCGGCCAAGCCTGGGTGGCCAGCCTTCAGGGTCTGGCCAGCCTTGGGTGTGAGCTCATTAGATCACCACCAGGTGCCCCTACCTTCCACATTAACTTGGAGGTGGGGCAAGAAGCCACCTCTATAAGAGCTGACTGCTTGCAGTGGATTTAGCTGGTTTGTTTATACAGTGTATGTGCTGTGTGGGGATTTTGCCTATTGGAAGGGTTCCCTGACTTTACAGCAAGCAGAATTCTCAGTAACAGCGGGACAAGATTGAGAGAGGAAGGAAATTATGAGGCTTTCTTCTGGCAATTGCTATATGATTGGGATCAGACTGCTTGCTTGGGTCCTTCATTCCCCCATGGCCTGGTTTTGGAATCAACTTGTTCCCTTCTTTGCTATGTTATGTGTTGTGAATGAATACTTTGGTCTATTTATTCCTGCAGTGGTGTGTCACCTTGGATCTCTTGCATATGATCTAAGACCAGAGGGAGGCATGTGGCTCAAGTGTTGCCTAATAATGATAATATCCTTCCTAGTCAGGGAAGCGGTCAGCAGAAGATGCACTCAGGAAAAGACAGCGGTGTCGGGGAGGTATTAGTGTAAATGTTGTTGATATAAGGAGATATTGCTGATTGTACTCACAAATAAGTACAACAGAAGTCTCTCACAAAATCAGTTTAAGAGGATCAGAAAGTTGGAAAAACTATGAGGCACCAGATCCTGTTAGACAAAATGGAACTTGTGCTGGTTAAGCTACACAGCCTTACAGAGAAGGCATGTGCAGACTGATTTTTGAGCTCAGCAGCTCAAAAAATGAGCTTTCATAAATTTTGAGTGACACACAGTCTAGTCTTCTCCAGTGTCACAGATATCACCCCCTTGAACTAAAATGTAGTTAAAAAACTCTTAGGTGAACATTTCAAAGACTTTTCAGGGACTATCCTTATCTTCCAGCTTGGATTTTGGTCCTTACAATAAAATCACGCTCCAGGACTAACCTGGTCTGCGTTCATCTCCAAGGGGAGCAATTACTGAGGCTTTCAGTTCATGTCCCACTTCTCACATCCCCTTGCTCTTTTGCCCTATAGGAAATGAGGCATAGAAAGGAAGCTCCAACCAGTGTTAGACTTTGCTAAGGATAAACCAGCTTTCAGTCTACAGAAAAGCTGTTCTCCCCTAAGAACAGTTTTTTCACTCTGTATTATTCCTGCAGTCATTGACTGGCTTGCATTGAAGGGATATTATGCCAAATCTCTGACAATGGATCTCTGCAGCTTTTGATGGGGGAATGTCAATGTAATTGGTTGCTATAGTAATCCTACAGCATTTTTTTTTTTTTCCTGGAAGGATCCCATTTCATCCCTGAAGCTAACCTGACACAATTTGTATACTTTGTTCATTCTCAAAGCCCAGCTTTCAGAGGGGAGGAATGATGAAACTTGCTACAGATTCCCCAAAGAATTTGGGTTACAGAAACTGAAATGCAAAAGAAAATAAATATATATACACACATTTAGGCTTAGAATCGTTCATATCCTCAAGAACCACCATGAAAATTATGTAATACTTTATTTACTTAGACTCCACAGACCATGTCAAGTGAGAGGAAAATACAAGTTATGTGTGAACATAAATATCCATGTTTCCAACTCAAAGTTTATTTTTCCTGCTTGGAGTGTTATTTGTCATTTACTTAACACATGCACCATAACAAGATATACATTGATCTTCCAGCACTTTTTTTCTTCAGTGTTCTTTCCATAGTATCTTCTTTTCTTTCTTTAAGTGTTTTCCATGTTCCCAAACGAGGTGACATCAATTCAGAAATAGGAGGCCTGAGCCCTTGCTACTTTTGGAGAGCAAAGTGTCTCAGCACAGAAGTTGGAGAGGAAAGAAGACAAAAAGCCACAGCTGAATGTCCAGGGATCCTGTGGTTATGATTAGTCTGTCTACTAAAAATGGTGTTCCTCATTATCCGGTGTGTTCCTTGAAAGCATATCTGCCTGCATTGGTGGGTCTCAACAGTCCAAGTTTAGGTCAAATATGGAAAAGTCATATTAGCTCAGATAGCCCATCCTTCCAGCCTTTCCAGAATAGGTCAATCCATTCAGCCTTAAATGACTGGACTTCCTCAACTTCCAGGGGGGGACACTATTTGAAAGTTTGATAAGTTTTCCTTGTACGAGCCTCTCCCGATGTTAGATTAGTTTTAGTTACTGAAGGGGAGGGCCTAAAAACTGTTTTCTGGTGTGGGAAGGACAGTGCTGTGGGTGCTTAATTTGAAAGAAGATATTTTCTCAAGTTGCCAAGCATCTGCAGAAAAGGGCTTTTAAAGAACTCTCAACTGGGCAAGCAAGGCACTAGGCACTTTTGAAAGGTTGCTTTTATATATGTGTAGATATATGGATATACGTATATGTAAAGATATACACGTGTATATGTAATATAAAAATTATTGGTTATTAAAAGCTGTCAGGGAAGAACTTATGCCAGAGGCAGATGAACAAGTCCCATGAGTAGAACTGAATATGAAAATTCACTGTACGTAAATGTTACATAGCCTCTTTCACGGTCTTTAAGATCATACAGTAAGACTTAGCTGTGGAAAGAGCTTTCCATAGGTATGATGAGCACCCTTCCAGTCTGTATATACGTGATGACCTAGATTAACTATTGGCTGTGTATGAGAATAATAGCTTTAATAACAGCACAAAAATCTTTCCTCAAGCTGTGCAACTCTTGCTGCAATGACAGCAGATGTGCTCCTGTGACTAGGAAGATTCTGGAGGAAGCAGGAGGAATGGGCTTGCTCTGGCAATTGCCCCATTCAGAGCAACAGTCTTTTAGGAAGAAGAATTTTGCTGAAAACAGTTTAGTTTGCCACATATATTGCCATATATATTTATATTGCCACATAGCCCACATTACCACTGCTGTTTGTTTTCCTCTGCAGGCATTCAGTGCTGTTATTCCCTTGTCCTGGCTCTAACACGCATTACTCGCTGACCACTTTTATGTCTCCATGGCTATCTTTGTCAATGAAAGCTCTACTGGCTTTAAGAAAACTGGTCCCAAATCCCCTTACTGGCCTTGACAAAGGAACCAGCAGTAGATCAGCTCCATTTTTTATCTGAGCTTGATCCAATGTGCTAACTTCTCCCCAGAAAATTGTCCCTTGCTACTTGCCTAAGTGGCTAAATTATGCTGGTAACATAGTAAGAATTAAAAATTTTTAGAATTTACTTCCCACCCCCCATGTGTTGCAGTGCGCCTCCTGGAGACAGAGGTTTCTATTACCTCTTTGTCCCCAAACATGGGCATACATCCAGAATTTTCCATCTTTCCCAGGTTGTGGTTGGCTTAGCCACCACAAGACCAATCCCCTAACACCCATTGGACCCCTGTCCTGTAGGTATCCCACCTCTGTATCCTTACAGGACAATGCCTTTTGTAAACCCACCTACCTACCTGTTAAGAACCTCTGACCACAAGGCCACGTGCTCTTTCACTTCTCCCCCTGGGGTGGGTGCTGTTTTAGTGCCTGCCTCAGGTGTTTTTGTTTGTTATTTTCATGTTATTAAAACCTTTTATTTTGGAAGAAAGCGATCGTTGCCCATCCCTCCTTTAATCGCCACTGTCCTCCTGTTCGCTGAAGACCACCCTGGAGGTACTACTGGGGTCCCGCTGGGGGTGTTTTCTTCCTGGGCAAAACCAGCGGGTATAAAACCCTCATATTTTTGAAAAGTAATACCCATGTGTTACCTTCCTCTAATAGAGACAGGGATATATGAAAGAGTTTGGGTATACATATTATGACACTAAGGTTTTAAATAAAGACTGAGAGGCTGAGAGTGAATGAAGATTAGAGAGATAATATGCGCACAGCATCCTGACATATTTTATGAGACCATAATTTATCCAGCAGAGCATAGCAAATGGAGCAGTCAGCTGACCTGGTCAAGAAACATGTTCCAAAGGCAACACACACACACATTGGAGATGATTGCACTGGCACCATGCCGATGACACCTGTTCAGTAGAAACTCTAAATTGTGTGAGGTAAGGATGGATACTGCACCTTCACTCTGACAAAGTGAGGGGCTCTTCTCTGGGAAATTAATTGGAGAATCATAGAATCACTATGGTTGGAAAGGACCTCCAGGATCAAGTCCAGCCTTCCTCCCTACATTTCCCTAACAACTACACCATAGCCTCAAGTGCCACATCTACTCATTTTTTTAACAGCTCGATGCCTCCGCCCCCTCCCTGGGCAGTCAATTCCAGTGTCTAACCACTCTCTCAGTGAAGAAATTCTTCCTAATATCTAATCAAAATCTTCCCTGGTGCAACTTGAGGCCACTTCCCCTCATCCTATCATCATTACTTTCGGAGAAGACACCAACACCATCTGCACCACAACCTCCTTTTAGGTAGTTGTAGAGAGAAATAAGGCCTCCTCTCAGTCTCTTCTTCTCTAGACTA
>NW_008611845.1:19375-25495 GCF_000691845.1 Merops nubicus | reverse complement strand
ATGAGGTGCTGGGTGGATCGGTCGCCACTTTCGTCTGGGTTGCCAGCTGCCAAGAAGATATTTCTTGACTACCAGTAAAAGCCTCCGCAGTGGTCTTTCGCCGCGGTGGTCTTGCCCACCAAACGTCCGGCCTGCACCGTGTCGCGCATTACACAGACACGCAGACAAAACCAGTCGCAAATCCTATCCGGCCTCCCTGGTGTTTAGCACCCTAGAAAGGCGTATTTGTCTTTAGAGTAATAATGTTTGATATTCTTATGTTTTGAGCGCAAGAATTCTTGTACTATTATAGCCGAGCGTCATGATTTTAATTAGTGAAGCGTGTTTAGTCACTTCAAAAAGTTTCTTCTTTTCATTGTTGGCCAAGGCATTTGCCTGTGGGGAAGAGCACAGACAGGCCTACTTGGGGGTCAGGAGGAATTACCTTTAAAGCCTGTTCTGTACTTTTTCGGCTGGCCCTTGAACGTTTTCAGTTGACTGGAGTTTATAGCTGAACTTAGCCTTGTACCAGCCTGGAGAAGAAAATTGCATGCGGGCATACTTGTGCGCAGCAGGCACCATTCTCTTGACAGGATTTTCATCACGCTGACGTGCTTGTCACTCTGCTGGCTGGTGCCACCTGGAGGTCATGCTCCCATCGTTGACTTAAGCGCATGTGGTCACTTTAAGATAGCAATACAAGACATATGAATTTAATTGACTGCTAGGTGGACAAAACTTGTTTTGTATTGAATGTGAACATTTTATGTATGTAATACTTGAGACTAGAATGAGTGAGCTTATGTTTCTGCACAGATGTGTTTAAGTTTGTTTGATCATTATGCACAGACCCTGCGTGTAACAGTGTAAATAATATATGATTGAATGTAAATTAACGTGTGTGCTATCTTAGCTATATATTTATATCCTGACTTATAACTGGGACTCTTGGTATTGGAAATCTTTGCTTAAATGGAGCAGCTCACCTGTATGAATTCAGTGCAGGATGGAAATTAACTGTAAACTGTTTCAGAAATACTACAGAGGAATGTTCCAGTGGTTTTCAACATTTGTCCAATTCTTGGACAAACAGCTTTAAAAAAACCAACCCAACTCTTTGAGAGTCTGGTACCTAAAGTAGCAATAACAGTATTGGAGAAAGTATCCATTAAAAAAAATTAAATAAATTCATGGTACTAATGAAATCTCTGGACCTACTGACTCCAAAGTGTTAGTTGTAATTATTATATTGACTGTAATGGAACCTTATACTAATTAGACAACTGTTTTATTGGCAAACCTTTGTCTTTAAAACATAGGTGCAGTTCACCATGTAGCCCATGGGAAATCAATTTGAACTTGCCTATTACACGTAATGTAATTTTTGGGGTAGCTGAGTTTTTTTTGTGTGTGTTAGAGCTTCTTTTGATTTTTTTTGGTTTTTTTACTTCCATCTTTAACACCTAGCAACCTATACCAATTTACAGTCAGTGTTTTGATTTGCAACCTATACTGATTTACAATCAGGATTTTGTTAACTTTTTGTCCTGTTTCACATACTTAAGACTGGAATGCATATCTAGAATTATTTTAACGAGTTTGGGTTGATTTTGCTTGTTAGAACTACTGGATAATTTTTAAGAAAATGCATACAGTACTTTCTAAGCATTTAGATACAAGATGAATAAATTCTAAAATCTCCTTTGTACAGGATGTTACCAAGTTGACACCCCTTTCACCAGAAGTCATCAGCAGACAAGCAACAATTAATATAGGTAAAAAACTTCTAAAAAAGAGGGGTGCATTAATGTGACTTTTTCTGTTGCTCATGCAATAGTATATGGTACCTATGTGAGAACATTTTTAAGAAACTCTTACTGAAACAGATAGTAATATGGATAGAGTGGTTTTATAAATTTTATCAAGGCACAGGAAGAGATTTGTTAAACCCTTTTAACTTGAAAAGCACCAATTTTACTTCTGAACGCTGTTGAAGTGGGGAAATAGTGGATAAAACAAAGTTTATTTTACCTTGAAATTGACAGAATCATTGATGTAAGTTTCATGAAAATGCAAAGACCTGTCCATTAGGAGCTCAATCTTGTTTGTTTAAACAAAAACTATTACAAAACCTTCTGATGGGAGCTCTGGGCTTATTGGATACAGAGAGTTTGGAGTAATTATGTGTTGTTTATAATGAAACATGGCACAAAATTAAACAATGGCTTATTGACAAACATATTTGCTTTTAAAACATAGGTACAATTGGTCATGTAGCCCATGGGAAGTCAACAGTAGTCAAAGCTATATCTGGAGTTCACACTGTCAGATTTAAAAATGAGCTGGAAAGAAATATCACAATCAAGCTGGGTTATGCCAATGCAAAGGTGAGTCATTACTATAAATCTAGGAAATACGTTGCTGATGTACATCAGCTTATAGGTAGCTAACCCTTATCCGATTAATTTTTTTCTCAATTTTCAAAAATTGCTTACAGATTTACAAGCTGGATGACCCGAGCTGTTCCCGGCCAGAGTGTTACCGATCCTGTGGAAGTAGCACCCCAGATGAGTTCCCTACAGATATTCCAGGCACCAAAGGGAACTTTAAACTAGTCAGGTAATGGCTGTAAAAGGAATACTCTAAGTTGAGTTTACTTCCTTTTACAAAACTGCCCATGGTCAGGGTTGAGCTGTAAGCCAAACGAGTCATTCTGGCAGACCACACGTTCGCAGGTGCTGGGTGCTCTGACCCAAGGTGTCCTCTGAAGTGACACGTTCTTATTAGTCGTGCCACATGGTCCATGGTAGAGCATATCTGTGTCTTCTGCCCTTGGGTATTTGCAGGACTTGGAAGCAAAATTTTTCTGCTGTTAGTATAAGTACATTTTAAGACTACTAGAATGAGAACTAATGTGGACCTCTCAAACTCATCTTTAAAATGCCTTTCTGGAGGATGACCTTTGTTAAACTTTTTCTTCCTAGAGGCAGGAACATTTTCAAAGTTCTTAAAATGCTTATAGAAAAGCCTGATGCTTAATGTGAGATTAGGCCTTGAACTGGAGGCCAGGTGCTCTCTGCTGACTTCATTTCTAATAAAGCACAGCATGGCCATTAGGCGTGGTGACCACAGCAGGCGTCACGTGGCTCTGTACAGTGCTTAAGTGAGAGTCACCACGCACACTGTTGTACTACAAGATTCCTAGCTCATGCTTATGTATGAAGCACACGTAGTGCTGTAGCTGCATATTTCCTTCCCTTCCTCAGACTCCTAGGAGAGCACTTGCTCTAACAGTAACTTCTGGTGGAGTGTGACAGTTGTGCAGCCATTGTTAAACCATCCCTTAAAAGCTTTGGATGGTTTATCTTAATGTTTATTTGCTTACGGTAGGTTTTTGGCATTGTCAGCAAAGCAGAAAATCAGTCCCTTGCTTTTTGGTGGTGTGCTTCCAGGAAGCAAGGCTTCTTCACCCAGTAGGTTTGGGAAAGAATGAGTGAACTGACTGTTATGGTCTACACGATAAAAAATCATAAGGTTGGAACTAAGAGCTGCAATGTTGCCTCTGTAGATAAACCTTTAAAGTGAAGTGCAATTATAACCATGTAATTGAAGACATAATTTTCTAAAATTGGAGAATGGGAGATGTCTGTTAAAAGAGATAAGAGAAAGCTTGTGTGGTGTGTTTGCTGGGTTTTTTGGTTTGTTTTTTATTCTGGTGCATTTAAATTTAATCTAATTTAGAAGTAAAGTCATGGAATATTAAAGCAGTATCTAATATGGATATACAATATTGAATCTTAAAAACTTAGAAAAGCCATTCAGTACTCTTTGTGTGATTTCAGAACTTTGAAAATACTTTTAACATATTACTTCTCAGCATCTGTCTTGAAATATTTTATCTATTTTAAGGACTCTTTTAACTTTTGTTAGAACTAAACTTTTTGTTTAGCCACTTGCATACATTGGTCAGAGAAATCTCTGTCAATTGGCTTCTGGACTTCTTTCTAACCTTTTTCTACAACAGGCACGTCTCTTTTGTGGATTGTCCTGGCCATGATATTTTGATGGCTACGATGTTGAACGGTGCAGCAGTGATGGATGCAGCTTTACTGTTGATAGGTAATGATTGCTACACAAAAGCAGAGCTCTATTTTTTAATACCACGAAGCAACTTTATATCAGTTTTAAAATTTAGTGGGGTGGGGCGACCAGTTAAAACAAGTGAATACTTTTGAGATGTGCTTAAGAAAACAAAGTGATGCTGCGATGAAAATGTACCCTAACAAGCTGGGTTTTTTATAAAAATCACTGTACATACTTGTTAGTCTGGTAGGTGGCCCAACTGACAGAAGATTACTTGGGTAAGATGAAGCCTTGTAGCGGTATAGTACTGCAAAATTTCTATCATTTCATGGAAATAAATAATTAGCTACAGGTATGCTCTGATTTCTGAGGTTCAGCTTGCTTTAAAGATAAATTGTAGCCTTTGCCATACAGGACAGCACACAAACATCAGTACAAACATATGAATATGGGCAAAATCAAGATACAGGAGATTTATCTTGATTCAGAAAATTTTTGCTCTGATTTGCGACCAACAGGATGTGGATAAAACTGATCTGTGTACCTCTGGAGAAGAACTTAGTGCTCTGCAGTGATAAATAGTAATTATCTGACTGAGTTTGAGCATGTCAACAAACAAGAAAAACAGCTTCAGATATTGTAGTTTAAATACTCTGAGGTAGCTGATGAGCTGTCATTCCTTCTGCCTGTTTAGATCTCGAAAGTGTGATAGACCAAACTTCAAGTGAGACTAACCACCATCAGGCCAAAACTGGCTTTTGGCTGTGCTGGTAGCTGCCCTGTTCACGTACTTGATATATTTGCAGTATATTGTGGGGTTTGTTGATCTTGGGATTTTTATGGCTTTAGTGATAAAAAAAATGCCATTGAATTCTATGATATTTCTTGCAAGCTAAATTGTCCATTTTGGTACAGTCAGTACTGAGATGTCTGAAAATCTAAAGGATTGAGTAAGTCAATGTAATGGTTTGAAAACAAACCAGTGAGAGACTCCAAGTCAGAAATACAATTTAATAAGAAAAAAAAAAAAAAAAAGCAATAATACAAAGGAAAACCACAGACAGAGTCAGAATACAACCTGATACTCTGTAGTCAGGGTGGTGGTAGCAGTCCAGATGAAACGGTGGTCTTGTTGAAAAGATCTGGTAGCTCTTTTCCTCTGGAAATCCAGTGGGTAAGGCCCCCCGTGCTGTCCTGAACCCCAGTTTATATCCAGGTGGGAGCACTTGGCTCCTCCCCCTGGGCGGAGCATCTCACAATGGGTTGATATCAGTCTATGAGTCATGCAGTGGGTCCTTGATGGTCCATTAAACAGAAATAGCTCCTAGGGGGAGTTCTGTATGAGTCATGGGGCGAGGCATGGATGGGCCCATTAACAGGGAGGACTCCTCCTGCTGGGTGGGAAGGTGTTAACATCTCCCCTGACCTTGAACCTCTTTCCTTATCTGTTATAGCCTGGGGTGTGAGGTCTGTCCTGGGCAGCTGCTACCCATGATTTTCTTAACAGCCCATGAGCACTGACATAGAGAGTATAGAATACACAGTTTTGGTTCTACCCACATAAGGATAAACTGGTCCCAGCCCCTGTAACCATGACAGTCAAGTAGACACAAGTTAGCTGTCAGCATCTTTGGAAATTTTGGATGTATGTTTCTACTGGGAGCAAGTAGAATGGGGTAGCCACTCTGGCAACCTCTCATCTGTTCTATATTGCGTGAATGCTAGAGCCAGCAGCTCTGGGGAAGAGCAGGTGCTTATTATCTTGGATGCTTGACCTGTAGCTTACTAAGAGGTGACTTTTTTTCATAAAGATAGAACAGAAAGTAGATGGCTTAACTGTAGGAGTTTTGTCTGTCTTTGTAGTTTATATATTTTAGTTGCTTTTCTTCTTTCAGCTGGTAATGAGTCATGCCCTCAACCCCAGACCTCAGAACATCTAGCTGCTATAGAAATCATGAAACTGAAACACATTTTGATTCTACAGAATAAGATTGATTTGGTGAAGGAGAGCCAGGCTAAAGAGCAGTATGAACAGATTCTTGCATTTGTACAAGGTAA
>NW_008611845.1:0-19344 GCF_000691845.1 Merops nubicus | reverse complement strand
AGGAATCCAGTCAGTGTTGGAAGTTCTTCAGTGTTGGGACATGGACATGGTGGTTTTCTGTAGGGTTATGGAAGTGCTTCTCTTACTTGGGTGGTGCTGGTGCATGTAGTCTGTTAATCTAAAAAATAACCTGTTGGAGTTGTGCTTCATGCCTGGTTCAGGCTGTTCAGTCAGAGCTCTTGATGTAAAGCTGGTAGCAATAGCTCCTACCTAGCAGCTTTCACTGAATTTGTATTTCCTCCTTGGATTGCCTCTTTGGTAGGGGTTGGACAGAGATTTTACTGCCGTGCAGTGCAGGAGAGAATGAAGCAGTACTTGTTAGGAGCACCTTGTAGGTATAAATGTATTAGGTTCTTTAATCACAGAAGAGAACTGGGGTTATCACAAGAAGCATAGATACCATTAAAATGAACAATATTTTACAATATTTAATGTCCTTCCAGAAAATTAAGAATTATTTTTAAAGTACGTATTTACTTATATACGTAACTTTTTCTAAAGTATGTATTTGTATTGCAAAATTTAGGACACGTAGATCACTAAATTGATTAGAATTTTAGTTTGTCACAATGAAATCAGAGTGTATAATTAATACTGATGTATCGCGTACTGAGAGATACCCAATCTCTCTGAGGAAATTATCTTAAGAATATTTCTGATCACAGTGTAGGAAGTCGATTCTGCCTTAGAGCAGAAGATTATCTTGCACAGTGTTGGGAAAGCAACTGTAAAGTACACAAGTACAAGCAGTACACAGCTGTCCAGAGGCAACACGAGAGTTGTTTCAGAATGCCTGGCTGGTTTGAGCTGAAACACTGAAGGGAAGGGTGAATCCTCTGATACTTCCCCCCTTGAGAAATGCACATAAAATCTGCCCTGAAATCCATTAGTATTTTTATCAATAACGGGACACTTGGTCATGCTGCTGTAAATAATATACTAAGGCTTGATGTTGGACTTGACGTTGTTTTAGGTACAGTTGCAGAAGGAGCTCCCATAATTCCCATCTCAGCACAGCTGAAGTACAACATTGAGGTGGTTTGCGAGTACATAGTGAAGAAGATCCCGGTCCCTCTGCGAGACTTCACGTCCGAGCCGAGGCTCATCGGTACGTCCCTGCCAGCCAGTGCTCTGGGCTCTTCTGCCTGACCAGGCACTGCCTGCATCTGCACTTGGCATAGCGTGCTGCCAAGTGCTCTAGAAAGGTTTAAAGGGACCATTTAGAGCGCTCTTGTTTTAAAAAATAATGTATTGTCTGAGAATTGTGTTGTTTGTTCATAGTTAATTGCTAGAGTTAAATCTTTTTGAGGCATTTACTGTCTTTTTTGTGTATATTCCATGTGTACAACAGTACAAAAATGAAATAAAGGTGAGAAGCTTATCTGTGTCTTAAAAACATTCCTTTAGTTGCTGTGAATTTAAATGTGTCTTAACAAGGTAGTGAGAAAGTGTTGAATTTGAAATGTAAATTATTCCCATGAAAATCCTACAAGTAGCCTGGTTGGATTTTCTGTGTCAGTCTCCTGTTGTGTGGATATAACTGGCAGTCTCAGTTCCTGTGCGGTGTATTATGAAGTAATAAGATCAGTCCACTTGCCCTTTTTTCCACATAAAACATGGAAGGACCTACAAAGCATGTTCAGGATGCATAAAAATTGACCAACTCTATACTTAAAAATTTTGAATAAAATATTAATCATATTTTAGTGTTCTTCCTGAATTATATTTTTTTTAATGTTTATAAATATGTGTATACTTTCATAAGAATAGGGAAGCAGGCAAAGTTACTGAAGACACTAATTTTTTTTTAAAACTTGATCTTAAATATAAACCTGGTTGTGGTCTTCTCTTTTCAGTTATTAGATCTTTTGATGTCAACAAGCCTGGCTGTGAAGTTGATGACCTGAAGGGAGGTGTAGCTGGTGGCAGTATTTTAAAGGGTGTTTTAAAGGTAAGCTTTTCTCTTTCTTGTCTAGAGGTTTGTAAAGATAATAGTGAGTAGAGTTTTTCCATGTTTGGTACAAAGTGAGTGTATATATAATTGATTTTTCTAAACTGGAATACAGTTGGATGGCATTTCATTTTTACTTTCCTGTTTTAAAATGCCAGAACAAGAAACGCTGTTTTTAATTTTTTAGATATACTTTTTTACAGTAGTCCTAACTTTTGCTAGTAATGATACTGATTTCATTGCTTATGAAAACTGAAGGAGCTATTCTTTGTTTTCCTGTCCTACCCACTTGCTGAATTACTGGGGAGAACAGGGGAGCAGAATAACTTTAAGTACCTTGGAAATGTGTCCTTTTCCCACTTCCCTATTTAAATATGCTGGGTTTGGCTTTGTTTTGTGTTCATTTGGTTGTGGGATACTGTCAATAGATGAAAACTTTAAAAATCACTCTGCTAGACTGGAAAGCAAACCACATCTTTGAACATTTATACAACTTATTTTCTTTGTCTTGCCATTTATTGATCTTAATCAGTTACATCAATGGAATTAGCTCAATTTTTCTCAGTACTGTAACATTTCAAATGAAATGTCATTTAAAAAAAAAAACAAAACAAAGAAACTACTACCAAAACACAAACCAACCACAACTCAAAATTTAAATGTTGGAATTATCGGTGATTAAGATCCTTTGCTAAAGAAGTTTTACAAATGGTATTGAGAAGAAAGTAACTTGTTACATTGGCTATGATACAGAGATTTCAGTATTGTTCCATTTGCAGTGAACAGTGCAACAGAAGTCCTAGAAAGCCCAGAACCAAGGACTTATATATTTAGTAGCTTTTGAGATAAGAAATATTTATCTGTGCCTAGCAGTTAGCTTTATGTTCCTGTGAAACAAACAGTTAATTACTTTTCACTTTTGTAATTAGGTGGGCCAAGAGATTGAGGTCCGGCCTGGTATTGTGTCCAAGGACAGCGAAGGAAAGCTCATGTGCAAGCCAATCTTTTCCAAAATCGTGTCACTCTTTGCTGAACACAATGATCTCCAATACGCTGCTCCAGGAGGTCTTATAGGTAAGAATATTCTTTTATGAAAATGTTTCTTTCTGTGTGTTTATGGAAAACGATTGGTTTAGTCCAACAGTGAAGTTCAGTGTAGTAAACAAAAGGGCTACAAGCAGTTTAAAATAACTCATATATGGAGAGAGAAAGACACAACATGGGTGTGAAAATTAGACATTTAAATGAGTAATTTTCATGAGCATCCCTGGCCAACACAGATCAAGTTGTGGTGTTCATTGTACCGGCTGTAACAGTAGAGGATTCCTTCATCTGTTTAGACAGAGCTCAGAGTCTTGCTGGCATTCTGAAAGTGCTGCCCAGGTAACAGGGAGTTCCCTCTGTGTTCTCAGTTTGTGTTTGGTTGGTTGTTTAGTTTTTTTTTGTGACTCTGCTTGTTGTGTTGTAGGTGTCGGAACCAAGATTGATCCAACTCTGTGTCGGGCTGACCGAATGGTGGGCCAGGTTCTTGGTGCAGTTGGAGCATTGCCAGAAATATTTACGGAGCTGGAAATTTCCTATTTCCTGCGGATGCGGCTGCTGGGCGTGCGCACGGAAGGAGACAAGAAAGCTGCAAAGGTCTGCACCTCTGGCTTTTTTTTCCCTCTTGATTTCTCTTCATGTGCTAAGTTTTATTAGTATATACATTTTTTGATCTTGAGTAATTTTGTCTCCCTGTTCATGTGTGCTTGTCACTAAACTTATCTCCCTGTTTAATATTATAGAAGAATGCTTTTCAGAGGAGTAGGAATTAATATTGGAGCAGTGTAAAGTAGCACAAATTATTTATAAGTACTAGAATTAGATAATCTTCTAAACATGCTGGTGGTAGTTTTCACTTGCCAACAGCCTATTAATTTGTGCAATAATTAGTTCTGTACCTGTACTGACCTACTTCCCACTTACATGATTTTTGCAGTTTCTTTCTGAAGACCTTTTTAAAACTTCAGTATTTTAGAAAGACTGTAGTTGAACCTGAACTTAATGCACAGCAGTCTCATGTTCCATGGTCCCTTTCGTACAAATCAAACTAAAAGATCATAGTTTCCCTCTTAGCATTAAAATCTCTGAACTTCTTCATGCAGCAGTAAGTTAAGTGCTTCAGTGCTCTCTTTATCCTGTGAAATGGATTATTTTTTTCAGAAATCACTTTGTGTGTAGGCATAAAGGAAATTAGAATATCCAGATTATGCAAAAGAATGGTGTAACGTCCTGGTTTGTAGCAATACCTGACACCACTTATGCTTTTAATACAGTATGTGCAATCATCAGTGTGTTTTATACAAAATGTAGAGAAGTCCCAAGAAATTATGTCACAGCAAGAACCTGCAGTACTACGTGCACAATGTATTCACATATTTATCCTTTCACATATAAACTTCATCCTTGGACACTGTTGTGCATGGCTTGTGCATGGGGATATTTATAGCTTTTGCATTTCTCAGCCTTTTTTTTTTTTTTTTTTTGTGACAGGTAGGTAGCAGAAGAAACTCAATGTTGTCTGTTTTGTTATTGTTGGGTTAGGTTTTTTTTTTAATACTAAATCTTATGTTTCAGAGTTTTTTATATCTTTCTTCAGGTGCAAAAATTATCAAAGAATGAAGTTTTAATGGTAAATATAGGATCCTTGTCTACTGGAGGGAGAGTCAGTGCAGTAAAGGCTGATTTGGGGAAGATTGTGCTAACTAACCCAGTATGCACAGAAGTGGGAGAAAAAATTGCTCTGAGTCGAAG
This sequence comes from Merops nubicus, assembly GCF_000691845.1. Taxonomy (NCBI): domain Eukaryota; kingdom Metazoa; phylum Chordata; class Aves; order Coraciiformes; family Meropidae; genus Merops; species Merops nubicus. The sequence continues at coordinate 14,600 of NW_008611845.1, read as the reverse complement.
AGTTGAGAAACACTGGCGGTAAGTTGGTGCTAAGCTGGTAGAAGTACCTGCTTGGTATATTAGTAACAAGAAAACCCAAGCAGACAAGCAAATCTGATTTTGTTCTAGAATAGGGAAGCGTGTATTTTAAAAATACCTCTGTTTTTTCCTAACACATTCAGACAATTATTGTGGAATGCTTAATTTCTTTACTAGCCTCCTTTTTTAAATATATATTTATAATATTTATAATTGGGCAGATACCTATTAGTTAACAAACAAGGAAGCATCTGAGGTTCATGGTTTGTTTCCCAACTGCCATGCTGTAGATCGAGCTAGGAGCAGGCAATCTTGGCAGAACAGCTTGGAAGAAATTCTAGCAACGTCAGGCCAAGGCCTGTCTTTATACACACCTCAGTAAGGGGTGGTCTGTCTGTGGAGCTCTATGGGGTCTCCACTGCAGCCTTAAAATAATAGCAGGGGAACAGAGGAGGGACATTCTAAGGTCCTAGTATTTTATGTACTATGAGCAGAGAGGAAAGAAAAAAGTGTCCACTGGATTGACCCATGCAAATTACAAATATAAAATGTCTGGGTGCACAGAAGTATCTGGAGGCTGAAAATTATGAGTAGAATTGGTTGATGATTCATTTTAATCTTAGCATCGTACCTCTTATTAGATGATGATGATGATGAATGCTGCCCCTGTTCTGTAAGACTACACGAATATCATAAGAACATGAGGATATTTGGAGTCATTGATCACATGCAGCCCTTCTGGTGTAAGGGAACATAGCCATTTTTACAAGAAGGCTCTACTATATGAAAAAGAACCAAGCTTTAAATTTCCGTGGATTCATTTCTTTTTCAGATCAACAAGAAAGTGTGGATGGGAATTTAGTGCTTGCTGTCTTGGAGCTAGCTGACAAATTAAGCAAGAGATTATTCCCTGGGAAAAAAAAAAATGTCTTGAACAAGAGCGGGAGGGGAAAAAAAAAGGCAGGATCCAAATTAAGTCAGGGAAAGCAGAAGGAAGAGGAGAAACTAAACTATTTATATTGGAAATAATACTTTGGTTTTGAGCTACAGACTGACAGCCTCTGCAAATTTTACTGAGTTTTGTTGCTTCTGTAGATTACTTCCCACTTGAAAAACATTACCAAATTTTTCAAAAACTCCCACTTGTCTGTGGACTATTTGGTGAGCAAGTAGCAGCAGCCTGCTAAAAAGATCCTTTTATTTAAAAGTTGCCTTCTGTGCTGTATTAAAAGGACAAAGAACATCAGGAAGTTGAAACTTGAGAAAAGGGGAAGGAGGGAAACTGGGAAGAGCAGCACAGTAATATCCAGTTGGAGTAAAGATAACGTATGGTACTATGGAAAGGAACTTATAGCCTGTGTCAATGGAGTACTGAAAAGATGGAGAAAAGTGAGAAAGAAAGAGAAAGAAAAAGAAGTATAAAGCAGAAAGTAAATATATAAAGGCATAGAGGTTAAAGAGCAAACAGCCAAGCAGAGGAAACACTAGTGATTCCAAGGAACACTGAATTCAAAGGTGGACTCCTTTATAACCTACGGATATGGCCCTAAAAAGTGGGAAGTGCTGGGCCAATATGCTTCAGTTCCTTTTCTACTGTCCAGAGGCAGTCTCCAATGCTTAACAAAGTAAATTGAGATGCATGTGTGGTTTCTGTGTGTCTCCTTGCCCAAAATTGGAAATGTTTTAAAGGCAGTTGTATGAGTAACATGGACTGACTGTAGAAATAGACACAATCTTACATTTCTTTTTAAAAGCATATTTTTCTGAGGCAACAGTGGCCTATAAAAGGGGCCTTAATTTTACTGAATATAAATAGTGGAACTTAGGTGAGAGTTGAGTTACCTTTATAGGTTACATGTTCATTGAGAGTTACTCTGTAATCTCAGTGTCATCTTGCCTGAATTTTCACATTGTTTGTTTCTGTTTGAAAGTAATGCAGCACTTCAGGCACAGGTCAAAGTGGTCATGCTGTGAACAGGTTTACAGTCCACCAGTACAACATAAATTACAACATTTTCGGATTTTTAATTTACTCTTCAGAGGTGCATCCTTAGCTGACTACAAACATAAGAATGTTCTCTGTCCTTCATCCTTTTTATTCTGTTTCCACTAACCAGTTCGTGTAGGATGTTTTGGGTAGGAGACAAGTGGAGAAAATTGAAAATGTGAGAACTGAAGGCCTAAGAATGACAGAAAGATACTGATTTATCCAGGATATTTCTGATTACTATTAAAAGTAATGCAAACTCTTTTTCTTTTTGCAGTTTAATTGGCTGGGGTCAAATCAGAAGAGGAGTGACAATCAAGCCAACAGTTGATGATGACTGAAGAAAAAAGAGTGCTTCATTTTTAAAGATGAAGTGCCTATTTCTGTTTTGAGGGGGTATTTTCATAGTGTAATTGGAAGCTATGCGAACAGTATCTTTGATTTGTATGGCTGTCCTACATTTTATTGAATTTTACCCTCTTACTAAAATACTAGTCACTATCACCATTAAAAGTGTCAAAGAATTGGTGTAGAAGTGGGTTTAATTATCCACATTTTAGTAGAAATTAATTGTACATGTCTCACGGCATGTCTAATTTATGTTATTCTGTTTCAGACATATCTGTTTAATATCAGTCAAGCCAGCCCCAGCGTAACACACAAACCATAAATCTGGTATTGAAATAAAATACTGCTTATTTTCATGAAATCATACCATTTTTCTGAGTAACAAGGCTGCAGTAATTGTTCAACCGGTACAAGAACTAAAAGCAAAAAACCCATCTCTTCCTGAAGGCTAGTACCCTTTCTGCACAAAGTCTTGTTTTCTTTAGACAACTGTTTACAGCAAAAACTTTCTTCCTTACCTTGTATGGTTCTGGCTTTAGGATTCTGGCTGTGTTACGCTTTGTCATTAGGATGCCAATGTTGGCTGACTTAAGTTTGTGACTTCCAGTATTACAATGAGTTTTGGTTAAACTCCTAAAGGAAAACTAGAAGCTAGCCAGATCTGAACAGGTAGTACTGGTTTTGCCCTTGCTTTAGAATGGATTTATGAAAAGAATGTGATTCATCTGAAATGTAGCTGTTTGTTACTGTGGCACTCTGTGTGGGTGACCTGGGAGCTCTTTAATACAGGAGGAGTAAATTGCTTATTTCAAAGTTCTATTGAGCAAATACTAGCTATGATCTTGAACTATAAATATCTGGAAAAGGCTGTAGAGGAGAATGATTTGGGGTGAGGTGGATGGGTATGGAATTAAGAATGAGATGAGGAAAAGGTTGTAAAACTACTTTTGCTTAGCTAGCCCAAATCACACTCCTTAGGACAAAATATAATAAACTTACTTTGGGGTGCTAATTACTAAACATAATCCATTTATGTTTAACTTCTTATTTGTACTAATGTACATAGTTCTAAGTAGTTTATTTAGCAAGTCAAGTTACTTTCCCTGTTTTTATACAAAGTACTGTGTTCATTTTCAAAGCCTGGTTTCAGCTGTATTTAGCATCTTCAAGGGCATTCTAAAGGTAAACATCATTTCAGTCATTGAAATGGACTTTGATGAAGCAGCTTGAGTTTTGTGCCTGATTTTTATGTTGTACTTTTGTGTTCCCTTACCCTATCTACATTCCTGTACTCGCTTTCTCCATTTGTAAAGTACTACCTCTCATGGTGTTGAGAGTAAATACATTAATTTTTGTATAATACTTCTCCTTTTTAAAAGAATCAGCTACATTTTTTCCTGGTTCTTCTAGTACTTGACCAGTATACAATCTTAAATGTGTCTGTTTCAAAGACTGCATCTTCCATGCTTTGGAAGCTCATTTCTCTAACTCTGAATTCTAGGAACTCAGATAAACTTATGTCTTACCTGGTCTGGGAGCATGAGGGTGAGCACAAAGAGAGCGTAAGCTACCACAGAGTGCTACGAGGATACCACCACTACGATGAAATCTAGTCCAAAGAGGTCTTTCTAAACACACTGAATGTGTGGGTCTAATGATACAGACATGCTAAAGTGCTTGTGAGAAACTGGTTCAGCACCCATAAGCATTTTTAGGCATCCAGATATTTTGGAGATTGGGCCTTAATCTCTTGAACTGCCGTTTAAAAACAAAAAGTGCCCTAATCTTTCCAAAGCATTTTATGTACTCCCTTTACCTGGGTAGGTAACAAATGCCAAGTACTAGGATCATCATAGTGCTAGGATAGTAGCCAGCCTTACATCTCTCCAGCTAAACAGCCATTGGTCGTTACTTATTTTAGGTCTAAACCATGATTTGATACTGCTGTAGTTGATACCAGATTTACTAGGGATGTGTATGTTATCGGTAACATGAAGAACTGTTTCATGGAAGTATCTTGTTCCCTTTAAAATATTAAGTAGTAGTTTTTTCTCATGACGTGCACAGGACCTGGTGGGAAGCAGAGAATGGAGACAATGAAATGCACAAGTAGTGAATTTTGTTTCTGGCCCATTCTTGCATCAGCCTGCTTTCACAGTGGCTCTTCCAGGCTGGGCTAGTTTGTTTTTAGCAGCTGCAGTCCTCTCCCAAGGCAGTTCCTTCTATTCTGAACTGTTCTCCACTTCCTTCTTGAGTTAATCACGCGTGCATGCTGAGTTGTGGAGAAAAGAGTTGCCCAAGAGCCAGGTGGTCATTACAGAATAGTCTGTCTGGCCCAAAGTCTGCTCCTGATCCTTCTCAAGAGAAGAAGGGAGGTTAGGAGCATATATAGGTAGTCTGAGGTGTCAGCTATGGTTTACATACGATATAAACAGTGTGTTATGTATCCTGTCACACCAGGGATAGGGTTGGAGAGCAGGTAAAGTGCAAAGGGGTTTTTTTGCCACCAAAACGTTGCCATTTCCTCTAACTGGGAAGCTTTGATTGCTGTCATGAGTAAAGAATGATGGGAATATTTTGAGCCTTTGAACATGTGGAGCATGTGACTGCAGCATCAGAGAGCCAAGTACAAACAGTGTAAGTGTCACTACGGTGCTGATGTGTCTGGATCCACCCACTCTGCATTCACTGAGTCGCGGTGCTGAGATGTAGGTGAATGGTGTGAGAAAGGGATGCCATGTAAAATGCAGGAAGCTGAAAATTACTTAGATTTTCTTAGCTAGGATGAAGATGCTAACTTGACTTCTGGAGCAGTAGCTGGATAGTGCAGGGCATCGGATGGCACCACTACCTACACTATGGTAACTGAATCTTCCAGTAATCTGTCAGAACCTGGAAATTGTTTTTAGGAGGGTGCTATGTTGCCTCTTCACTATGGGGAAGAATGAACAGCATCACCTCGATATTTTGCGAAATACTGGTATCTAAGAAACCTGCCAGACTGGTGCAAGTTAACAGAACTTCCACCAGTTTAGTTTTTGTCCTGGTTTTGTCAAGATGTGATTGGTTCTGTATTAGAACTAGAAAGAGACAGTTGGCTGGGCATCACTTCAAGGCGTTTTTGCTGGTTAGCTCAGACTAAGCAAGCTACTTTAGAAGCTGAGTTCTCCATTATGTCTATCCATATCACAAATACTGCACTGCCCTGCAAACCACTTGCAGTTAAAATTCAGCTTGGTTACCTAGTTTAAGAAATCAGATTTTTAAGGAAGCAAAGGTGGACAAAACTGCAAGTAGTTTTGTAGTAGTGAAGTGAATTAGTTCTTCACTTCAGCTTCTTATAAATGCCAATGGGGTGACTGCTGCTTCTCTTGATTTTATGCATGGAAATGAGGTGGTTCTTAATAAAAGTGGATGCTAGTTTCATATTGTGTCTAATGAAACTGAAGTCTAAAAGTGAATGGAAACTCTGGGAGTTGTGGCTCTCCAAGGTCTGTGTGCAACCCCTGACCTAGAGCAGCTCTCCAGCCCTGTGCTGTGTATCTGAGCCAAAAGCAGGTTTGCCATTGAAGGTGGTCCTCTGCGTGGTTTAGAGTTATTTTGTGCAGGTTTTTTTTGGTGGTTTGTTTTAATGTGTCTGCTTCCCATCCAGATGAGTGTGAAAACCTTATTAATGGAGCAAAACATTTTTTAGGAAAGCAGAAACACCGGATTCTCAATACCAAGGGTCACATGCCTCATGCACAGTAAGGACTCACACTTCCCCTCCCCATCAGTGTGGAATGCTGAAGTCCTCATCCCTGGAGGTACTGCAGGTGGATTTTAATCCTCTGTATGCACACCCTTTGTGGCACGGGATTTGCAGCAACAGTCGGGATGCCATAGGGATTTGGAGGACCAGTGTTCAGAACTGTGATGCTAATTAACTCCAGGTGGAAACTCAACTTTCTCCAAAGTGGAATAAACACCCATAGGATAACTTGTTCAGTTTATTCCTCCTTCTCTCCCTACCCTTTCTTCCAGGAGCTCTCTCTGTGAAAATATAAGGTAAAAGCGATCCCTTTACATTCCTATTTCTGCAGAAGGTTTCGTTGTTGTGTGGACTAGCATCAAGTTACTAACAGTGACAGAAGACATAGAAGTGTCTCCCTGGTGCCCTGTTCCACCTTTTCTTCCATTCAGATCTTGCTGCATAACAGGCAAGAAAATCACCCAATACCTTAAATTTGCCATAAAGAAAAATGCAGGGAAAATGCATTTATTGAAATCTTTAAAATGAAGGTTAGTTGCTGTCGTAACTTCTGTAGAGACATGAACCTGGTAAAATCAGGAAGTGTCTGATCAGACAACTGTGGTCATATTGCTTCTTTAAGGGGGCAAAGTCTGGGTGGTCGTTGAAGCTTGGACCTGGCCTGCTCCTGGATGCTTGCTCCCCATACTTGTCTCAGCTGTAGTGCTTGTACAGATGTGCAGTGAATAACATGAGGGAACAGGTTTGAAAAACTTTATTTTTTTTAGAAGTGAAAAGAGAGATGCAGGTGAAAGACCATCTTTTCTGCTGGTAGCTTGGATTTAAAATGAAGTTTCTGTCAAGGTTTCGAGTGACAGGGAATATGGAAAATTCTATTTTGCTTTCCCCAGGTAGAAAATAACCTTTATGTTTTCTCAAGTACCTAACAGAACTTTATATGTATGACTTTGCACTCTGTCTCCATTAAACTAATACTACATCCCAGGCTGCGCTCCGGTGTGGGTTCTGTAGAGCTCATTCACGCTGGTAACGCTGTTCAAGCCAGGATATTCTGTGACACTGAACTCCAAGTAGTAAAAATACAAGTGAATGATGGAGGAAGTAAACCCCGACAATCTCTATTTTTCCTTCCCCCAGATTCTGGGAGTTTCTGCTGCTTTGTCATTTGTAGGAATTATTCTGTGGAGCTGGTGGAAGGAGGGAGGCACAGCATGCTCCTGGCTGAGGCACTGTGTGGTTTTGGGGAGTGTAATGGGGAAGGAGGTTTGACCTATCGCACAGTATTTCCTACCAGCTCAACTTGAACTAAAGCTTTGTTGAAGGATACAATGCTGACCGAAGGCCTTGTTGTGCCAGGCTGCATTACTTCAGTGTTCAAGAGGCAGCATGATGTAACACATCATGCATTAACACAAATAAGGAGCTAACTTGTGAAATGGTACAAAGTTAAGGCACTGGTCAGTACTTATTTTTGAGATGTTAGTAAGCATTTGGGAAATGCCATTTCCAGCCAAATCTCAGATTTTGTTCTGAAGGGCTGAAACATTTTCCATTAATATTGTTGCTGATTTTGTTCTAGTACATAAAAAAATCAAAGAGCATTTTTAAATGATGGTTTTGTAGCATTAGTTCTGTAGCGCTTTCAAAAGTTCCTTCTCACTCTCTGCTGGAAAAGGAGTTTCTACTGGTTGTCCATGCCGAGTCGTCTCGGCGATGGCCTCAGTATTGCCCGTGACAGGTTTAAGTTCTGCCCCAATCCTGCTTGCACTCCGGCTTCCCGTCGGGGCTGCTGCCGGCGCCAGGCCCCAGCTCCGCACGCCCCTGCTGCCCTGGGTCGCTTCTTGCTGCACGGCCGGGGCTAAACACGTCCAAGGCTTCAAACAGCTGCCCTCCCTTGGTAACAAACAGTAGTTATAACGACATTGCACAGCCGTTGGTGTCCAGAACCTGTCGCCTGCTGACCATGCGATGGCGCTTGTGCACGCATGATGGGCTCAGGTGCCTTGTTGCTGCAGTCCCCAGACTCCATGCATGCTACTTGTCTTTCATCAGTTCTCCCATTGCCACAATTGTTTTGGCACAGTTGGCTCAATAGCTGCTGTTCGTGTACCGTGATGCTAAAGTTAGGAGCTCTGTGTTGCTGCTCTTGTTTCTGTAAAGCTACATCTATGCGTGCACATCTGCTTTCCCTTATGTCTCCAGTCTGTCCCCCTGGCACAGCAGAAGTGCTTGTTTCACACCTTTCCAGACGAAACCCTGGTAGAATAAACATTTTAACAGAGGTTTTGGTATGTGGTGAATACCAACTGTGATGGTCTAAATCTGTAGGTAAGTGATACAACTACATAAATAAGTTCTCCTTTCTTGCCTTGAAAGGATTAAATACCCCCCAAAGCCCCCAAACGTACAAGTTTCCTGATATGGGCCTTATGCAGGGAAAAAGGCATAAGCAAGAGAATTTTGGTGCTAAGAAACGGGTATCACATTGAAGGAATTACATTAAACATAAATAAGTACCTATTCTGCAATGCCTTTAAAAAATACAAGGAACTAGAACACCATGCTCAAGCATGGATGGAAACTGCTGAAATATTTTAGTTGAAATAAAGCTAATATATACAATATTTACTTATGCTGAGGAAGGCTTAATCAAGAAATTACAGGGTATGTATTTATAAACCACCAACTTTTCAGTTTGAGCAGTTGCCTTCTAAAGCCTAGTATAATTTTTCTAATATTTCACTATATTTGAAAAAAAAAAAAATTGAGACCCACAAATTAGGTATCCTTCTCCACAGTCCTAAGGAGTCAAACAAATTGGGGCATCAGCTCTCCTCCATTGCCTCTTTGTGGACATCTGTGAAGGAATCTAACATACTAGACAGGATTCATTATGTTACTGAAAAGCCTCTTCCCCTGCCAAACATTACACAATTCTATGTTTAGTTATTTATATTTATTTAGTTTACAATGAGGACCTGAAAAGCATTTTCTCCTGCAAATGTGCCTTAAGGTTTTCTGATTTGTTTTTCTTCCTGTTTTTGCTTAATTATCTATGTAATCTATTACAAAACTCAAAATATTGTATTTGTAACATAGTCCTAACTACTACACATACAGAATTAAGTCATGGCTTTTGCAAATTTTCATTAAAGAAGCTTCTTTAACCTGAGTGACTAGTGCTGGGCATACAGATGTAAAATACTTTTTTTTTTTTTTGGTACTTTTTTCTGCCTACAGCCAAAATGCTGTTGATAACATGAAATTTAGCAACAAGTATTTTTTGTTTCTTTGAATTGTCTCTCATTTATTCCTTTGGTAGTAATTGCATACAACTTAATCCTTTAGAAATCTAACACGGAGCCACACATTTCACCAAAAAATGATGTGAGAGCGTAATTAGTCCTTCCACAGCAATCACAAGCATTCCAGTATTCTCAGGTTTTGGCCTCCTGATGCTACAGGTGTTAAACGTGCTGAGCCAGCGAGCCCTGGCACAGCCCTGCAAGCCCTGTACCCGTACACTTCAGCCACACGAAGTGTCCTGTTAACACCAGTGGGACCATTACCCACCTAAAGGTGAGCTTGTGCTTCAAGTGTTTGGGAAACTGTGATCTTAAATGGCTTGCATTTCCCTGAAGGCCTAACTCTTCCTTTATGATACTTGCTGCTCCACGCTATTCCTATTCTACCCATTGGTGTGTTCATGCTGGGAGTTTATTTTTGCAGTTGAAATTTCACATTTGTCTTTGAAAGGATTTTGAGCCTCATGGGAAGGCATCTGTTCTGATGTGTGATGTCACAGGAAAGTGGACTCTTGGTACTCACCAGTGCAACCTGGCGGCTTGCAGACTGTTAGAAAGCTGGTCCATGTATAAGCAGATCACAAACTCCTATCAGTTTAAGTAGAGCACCACACCGCAAGTCAAGTGAGGGCAAGAAGAAATGAGTGGCTTCTTTAGAGAACTGTCTAAGTTTAGTTTGTGTTTTGCTTCTTACTTTTTCTCCATTCTTAATTTGAGTCCCATTGGTCCAATCCTATATGACATGTATTTTAATGTCAAGATTAAAAAAGAGATTGCTTGTATCTGTGCTGGAGGAACTAAATTTTCACCTTTATGTATGATTTTTCACCTCAGGGTTTCAAAGTATGTTTGTGGGTCACCCAAAGCACAGTTATTGTAGCTACAGAAGAGTTTTGCTGGAAAAAGAGCAAATAACACAGCTTCCAGACAACTAATACAACCCTAACATCAGTGTTGCCTTTACTGCTACTCTAGCAGCAAACATTGTTCCTATTAAAGTCTCACTAAAAAGAGTTTGTCCCTCAATGTAATGGTTTGTTTTGTAATGCCCTGCTGTCTTGTTAAACCATGTATTGGAGAAACAGGGCGGGGCTGGCACAAGCCTATTTCAAAATACAATGCTTATGTAGTCACTGAAGCAGACAGCCCTCAGGGCCATCTACAACTTTATTAGCCAGGAAGAGAAAATAGAAATACCTTTTAACTCTTTGAATCTTCTTTACCCTTTCTTTTTCAAGATCTGTCACTGTTGACTTTCATTGAGGTATCAGGTTGAATATTTACTGGTTCTTTCACCTTCACTGCATGTACTCACCAACAGTGCTGGAGGTGATACCTTTGACTCTTGCACAACTAAGGCAAATGAAACAATTATAGGCTAAATCTTAGATTGCTTTTTTTTTTTTTAACCCTTCCCCCTCAAAACAGAGTTTAAACTAAGAGGATGTCGTTTGAAATTGTACAATAAATAATTAACCTCCTTCCTCAACTAAAAATTCCTTTAAGCTTGCACAGGACATAAAAAGGAAGTGCTAGAAATAAAATTGCCTGTGAAACCCTACCTTTAACAACTAAGCATTAAGAAGTCTCCTGAAAATTTGTAAACTAAGATATTTCAAAGATGCAGCCAAATAACTTGTCCATTCTCCAGGGGATGCCAGAGACCCCTGCTCAACACAAGGACCACCCAGCTGTTTAACTGCAAGACCTACTTTTTCAAATTTTTTTTCTTACTTTAACTTTTCAATTTTAAAATGCTTGCTTTTTTTTTTTCCCCCTAACAAGGGTAAATAACCTTAATTTTTATCTCAGGCAGCTGAAAAAAATGTGTCTGGAAACTTCCCAAAAAAATCCACTTTGAGGCCAACACCCCCTTATGGAAAATTTCAGACTTGGGAAAGCTGTCAAAGTTTTTATGAGTGGCTAAAACTCAGTGTAACACAAACCGTCAGACAGAATCAAAATAAATGACACTATGCTGCACATTGCTAGTATAAAATGTCAGAGGGTCTTTGCTCAGGAGCTTGTGGGGCTCAGTGACAGGGCTTTAAACTAGACCTGAGAGGGCAGGGAGGTAGCAGGAGGCTGGCCCGTGCCACGCTGTGGTATGACATGCCGTGTTTAGAGGGTGAAGCGCTGGGGTTAAACCCCCAGCCCTGAAGGAGGTCTGGCCAGCCCGGGGTGTGAACTGATTAGGAGATCACAACCAGGTGCCCCCACCTTCCACATTAACTTGGAGGTGGGGCAAGAAGCCACCTCTGTAAGAGCTGACTTGGCTTATAGTGGGGTTGGGAGGTCTGTCTACACAGTACATGTGCTGTGTGAGGATTCTGGCTCTTGGAGGGGCTCCCTGACTCTTTGTGGCAAGTGGAGTTCCCAGGATGTCAGGGCCAGAACACGAGGCTGTTTCTGAGTCCCTGCTTTATAACTGGGCGCCTGGCCTGGCTGCTACCATCTCCCATGGCTTGGCTCCTTGCCCAGCTTGCTCCTTTCGTCATGTCTGCTCTGGTGGGTGAGTGCATTGACTTGTCCCTGGTGCTTTGGATCTCTGGTGTGTGATGTGGGAGTGGAGGGAGGAGTTTGGCTGCTGGTCTGCCTGTTAATGATAATGTGATTCTATACACATATAAGTGTATAGTGGTCAGTAGAAGAGAGGGTTGGGGTGCTAGTGAGGGCCTTCAGCTGCTGCTCTGAGGTGCGCTGGAGTTGCTGAAGCACTTTTGAAGTCTTATGGAAATGAGCCACATGCTCCTGAGGAGCCAACAGGGAAACGCTGGTGAAATACCTCAAAGGAATTAAGGGGTGTTGCTCTAAGAAGGTGACACAGCCAACAGGCCACCTGATGTGCCTCTGCACTAATGCGCAACAAACAGGAGGGCTTGGAAGCCACTGTGCTGCTGGAAAGCTATGACCTAGCTGCCATTACTGAAACTTGATGGGACAAATGCTATAACTGGAGTGTGGGTATTGATGCTTACAGGCTCTTCAGAAGGGACCAGTGAGGAAGGAGAGGTGAAGGCTTTGCCCTCCAGGTCCAAAGATGGATAGAGTGTGAAAAGCTGTCCCTGAAGAATACAATGAGCAGGTCAAAAGCTTATGGGTAGGAATTGAAGTCAGAGGCAACAAAGGAAATCTTGTGATTGGTGTTTACTACAGATTGCCTGGTCAAGTGAGATCTATTGACAAAGCCTTCTTACTTCAGCTGCAGGAGGCTTTGTGCTTGCAGGCTCTTAGCTTGCTGGGGGACTTCAACCACCCCAGCATCTGCTGGAAAAGGAGCACGGTGAGCCCTAGGCAATCCAGAAAATTCCCAGAGGGCATGGAGGATAACTTCTTAAGCCAGGTAATACCCCTGCAAGAGGTGATGTGATACTGGACCTGATGGTCACCAATGCAAATGAGCTAATTGGTGACATCAAAATTGGAAGCAGCTTGGATAGCAGTGGTCATGCACTGGTGGAGCTTACAGTCCTGGGGGAGATGGGTCATGCAAAAAGAAAAGTCAGAACCCTGAATTCTAGGAAACTAGGAAAGCAAACTTCCAACTCTTCAAGAACCTCTTTGTTAGTTAGTAGGACCTCTTGGGAAACTGCCTTCAGGGACAAGGGAGCAGAGCTAGCAAATGTTTAAGAAAGCTTTCCATAAAGTGCAAAAGCTCTCAATTCCCATCTGTAAGAAATCAGGCAGGGAAGGCAGGAGACTGGCACAGCTGAGCCAAGCCTTGCTGGTCAGCCTACAGGGCAAGAAGGAACTGCACAGGCAGTGGAAGCAGGTATGGGTATCCTGGGAAGACTACAGGGACACTGCCTGGTTTTGTAGTGACGGCATCAGGAAGGCCAGGGTGCGGCCGGAGATGAACTTGGTCTTGGTTTGCAAGACTAGCAAACTGGTAGCAACAGAGGAGGAGAAGGCTGAGGTACTTGATGATATTTTTGCCTCAGCCTTCACTGATGACCTCTCTTCCCACAACTTCCAAGTGGATGGATCACAGGATGGGGACCAGGGGAGAAAGGTCTCTCCAACAGTAAGAGAAGATCAGGTTTGTGACCACCTAAGTCTATGGGACCTGATGAGATGCGTCCCAGGGTCCTAAGAGAACTGGCAGATTGAGTAGCAAAGCCACTCTCCATGATATTTGAAAAGTCCTGGCAGTCAGGTGAAGTCCCTGGTGACTGGAAGAAAGGAAATATTGCACCACATTTTTGGAAATGGTAGAAAGCAGGACTCCAGGAGCTACTGACTGGTCACCTTCACCTCTGTGCCTGGGAAGATCATGGAACAGATCCTTCTAGAAGCTATGCTATGGCACATGAAGGAGATGGAGGTGATTCGAGACAGCCAGCAGGGCTTCACCAAGGGCAAGTCCTGCCTGACCAACCTAGTGACCTTCTATGATGGAGTGACTACATCAGTGGACAACAGAAGAGCTACAGATGTCGTCTATCTGGACTTCTGTAAGGCCTTTGATACAATCCTCATCATCCTTCTCTCTAAATTGGAGATGAGGATTTGATGGGTGGACTGTTTGGCTGATAAGGAACTGGTTGGATGGCTGCATCCAGAGGGTAATGGTCAACAGCTCAATATCCAGAAGGAAACTGGTGACTAGTGGTGTCTCAGGGATCTCTACTTGGACCAGTGCTGTTTAATATCTCCACCAGTGACACAGACAATGGGATCAAGTGCATCCTCAGCAAGTTTGCAGATGACACCAAGCTGAGTGGTGTGGCTGACACACCAGATAGATGGAATGCCATCCAGAGGGATCTGGACAGGCTTGAGAAGTGGACCCATGCGAACCTCGTGAGGTTCAACAAGGCTGAGTGCAAGGTCCTGCACCTGAGTGGGGGCAATGCCCCGTATCAATACAGGCTGGGGGATGAAGGGACTGAGAGCAGCCCTGTGAAGGACTTGGGGACACTGTGGGATGAAAAGCTGTGTATGAGCCAGCAATGCATGCTCACAGCCCAGAAGGCAAATTGTATCCTGGGCTGCATCAAAAGAAGCATGGTCAGCAGGTCAAGGGTGGTGCCTGTACCCCTCTACTCTTCTCTGGTGAGACCCAACCTGGAGGATGGACCCAGCACTATAAGAACATGGGCCCGCTGCAGCAGATCCAGAGGAGGGCCACAAAAATTATCAGGGGGATGAAATACCTCTGGTCTGTGGACAGGCTGAGAGTTGGGGTTGT
>NW_008611844.1:0-15611 GCF_000691845.1 Merops nubicus | reverse complement strand
TGATGACTGGCAATGAAAATTCTGGCAAACTATTTCTCAGCTCACATTTAGACTTGGAGAGTGCCTGTCCCATAAGGATGCTGGCTTGTAAGGGGTGGTAAGGGCAGAGATATAGAGAGGGAACCAGGAAATGCTCACATGAGGCAACAATACCTGCCAGCTAGATTAGAAATGTTCAGTTGCCCTCAACCACCTCTGATAAGGCAAGTTTGGAAACATGGTGGAGCTGGTGGGGAGAAAGTGTACAAAGCAAGGAATAAAAACAATAAAGAACCAGATGTATCTATCTACTATTAAAGAAATAAATAATGCCCTGCTCTGAAGATGGTTTTAATTCAGTTTAATCTATTTCTGTCATGGGTTTCTGTAGTTAAGAATGAGAGAACACAGAGGTACTAAATTAACTTACTGTGGCATCATCCTTGCAGACCCCATAATCAGGTCTCATAATCAGTGTGAATTGGGTCCAATAATCAGTATGAATCAAAAAATGTATTAAACCAGCTACATAAATCATCACAGAAAGCAAATATTTCTTGTTAGACAATATCTTGGTGGGCCATAAGAAGGTTAAAGTTGTCTATATGCAGGTATCACAGTTAACCTGCTAGCACAGCAGAATTAAATAACCAGTAACCTCTGATTCAAATAAATACAACCATTGCACAATTATTCTGCAATTATTCTTGTTTCCCATCAAAACTCTGCAGATATCCTTTACAAAATCATAAGCTATATTTAATTAAATAATAATTCAATGTCTAAAGAAAGATCTATGCAATGACTCTTTTCTTCCTGATGAAAATGCAAATGAAACCATTAATAGTTTATAAATGAGGCTTAGCTAGCAGTAAGCTAATATGCATCCTGCTTTAAGCTAAATAAAAGAAGAATTGTTGCATAAAATTCATTTATGTAAAATCCCAAATAATTTTTTATTTCTGGAAATGTACCTTTAAAATATTCATCTTTCTCTGGGCTTTCTCTTAGGAAAAGAGCTTTTCTTTATACTCTATCATGACACCTGAAAAAAAAAAAAAACAAACTTTAAAAAAAGACTGGTGGTGACTCTTTTTCCCTGAAGAATCCTAAAGTTATGCAGTGAAATGAAAATGCTTATATCACAACCTAAGCTTTTATCTCAGAGACAGAATGCAACTTAGGAGGTTATTGAATATTGCTGCAATGCAGAACCACGTATTTAGATTCTATGCAGGAAAAATACTGTTGCTGTAAGACCATGTGATGGAAAAAAATTAAATACCTGTCTTTCCTATAGCCTACAAAATGAATAAACCCCCAGAGTTTGCAGTTTGCTTAGTGTATTAACCTATAGACCTCAATACTGTAAAGTGAAAATATGGATCAACTCTGACACTTCATTTTCATAGGACAAATAGAGTTTGGATTAAATATTTCTCAGGAATCTGAGGGAAATCAATAGTGTTTACAAAACTAGTAAAGCTTAGTTTGGATGTTGAATCTTAAACCTTTTGTTTATAAGTTCTTATCAGTAAAGCCTTTAAGGTAAGATTTGTTCCTAGAGTTTTGATCTTGTCTCTGTGACTCCAATTGTGAATGCAACAAGACTTAGGGAAAAAAAAAAAAGTGGAACTAAAACTGGCTTAATGTGCTTTATAGATTTTCTGTCACCAAATTATTATTACTGGTCCCCTGTCGACACTGTTGCACAAAGATGTCTTAAATGCAACTTCCAACTGTTTGATTGAGATTTTTCTATAACAAAGTTAAACCCCCAGGTAATTGTCAATAACATCCTTGGAATATTGAGAGACTAAGAGAAAAGAAAACGCAAACATTCAGCTGTCCTGAACTGAAAATAAATCTTCTCTGCTCTGAAATAATGAAACACAGCCCTGCAAGCACTTGCATGGGTAGACTGTATAGGAGGATTCACATGAAATAATGATTTAATATTTAAGATAGATAGGTAATATATTAAGAGACATTATTAAAATTAAATTTTAGAGAGGAATCAGTGATGGATAGTGTGACATAAATAACAGAATTAAGGACATGTCTGCTTTTCATAGGGCTAGGTGATTATTTTCTTTTAAAGTTTCTTCTCAACCACTCACGTGGAAGGTAAGAAGAGCAGTGAAGTGAGAAATGACTTAATTTACATGCTTGCAGAACTTCTGCTCTGTGTGGTGATAGTGCTGTACGCTGTAAAAACAACAAGAACATCAGAGATTAAACAATGATCTCACAGGTCATGCACATACTGAAAAACTGCAGCAACTTTGCATCTGTGTGAAACCATGGTAGTTCCCTTGGTACTGAACTGTCAGCTAGAACAGAAGCAATGTGGAGAGTTCTTTAGTAAAAACCTTATAAGCTAATGGAGACAAACATCTTAAAAAATTCTAGCCTTCTGTGATGGTTGGACCAGCTCTGTAGATGAAGGGAGAGCAGTGGATGTTGTCTACCTTGACTTCAGCAAGGCTTTAAGCACTGTCTGCCCTCATACCCTCAGAGGTGAGCTCAGGAACTGTGGGTTAGATTGACAAGAAGGCCAATGGTGTCCTTGGGGTGCATCAAGAAGAGCGTGACCAGCAAGTTGAGGAAGGTTCTGACCTAGTGAGGCCACATCTGGACTGTGGTGTCCTTCCCCAGTTCAAGAGAGGCAGGGAGTTACTGGAGAGAGTCCAATGGAAGGCTACAAAGATGATGAGGGGACTGGAGTGTCTGTCTCATGAGGGAAGGCTGAGAGATCTGGGCCTGTTTAGTCTGGAGAACAGGAGATTGAGATGGATTTTATCAATGTTTATCAATACCTAAAGGGACAGGAGATTGAGATGGATTTTATCAATACCTAAAGGGGGAGTGTCAAGAAGATGAGGCCAGTCTCTTTCCAGTGGTACCCAGTGATAGGACAGGAGGCAATGGACACAAAGTGGAACACGTGAAGTTCTGCTGAGCATAAGGAAAGCTTCTTCAGGTGGTGGAGTTTCCTTTTCTGGAGACTTCCAAAACCAGCCTGGCTGCATTCCTGTGCAACCTGCTCTATCTGAGCCTGCTTTGGTGGGGGCTTGGACTAGATGATCTCCAGAGGTTCCTTCCAACCCCTACCATTCTGTGTGACTTTGTGACTTTCTCTATATACCTAGGAACAGAATGAACTGCTCTGTGGACACCTCGAATTCCTTTCATTGGTGTTAAAAGGAGCCTGAAAAACCAGGGCATGCTAGCTACCTGCTTTTTAGGCAATTACAGTGAGGTAAGGAGAATTTCTCCATGCATGCACAGAATTTATTTCTTCTCAGGTTAAGTTTGAAGGATAAATAGCTTCCTGTACAGACCCATACTGGTATTCCCAAACTGGAATCAAACCACAGCCCTTTTACCCTGTCACTTTTCGTGGTCTGTTATTTTGTGCCCTCTCTGAACAAAGAAAGGATTCACTCATTAGGGTTGTGTGATTTCATGGCAATGTGAAGATAGACCAGACCTTCATTAAGATACAGGTGGGAAGCTAGTTAGCAAGCCAGAAAAAGACATGTCAGAAAGAGGAGATGAGCAAAGATTGCAGATCAGTTCCACCAGTGCCTCTGTAGCAGGGAAGAGAAAATGGGCAGGAGGAGAAAAGGAGTAGATGAAGGCAGGAAAAAAAAAGCAACTCTGCTCTGTTAGTGTAGCCAAAGAAATCCATATAATTACTAAAAAAAACTTCCTGAAAGAACTAATGAATATGATGTCCATCTCTTGCTGCCACCTTCTACCCAGCTTCTGAGGGAATAATTAGCTGAAAAATTTGTCTGTTCTGGAGAATCTGTCCTGAAATTTGAAGATAGTTGTCCAGTTTTGGGGGCTAGCTATCTGGCTATTTTTAGGAAAGAAGTTATGAGTTTAATGTCATATGTTATTGGACTTCCATTAGCATACATGAGAAAACAATCAGAGAAGAAAAAATCCCAGTTAATGCAAGACTTATCAGCTGAGAAGTATATTGGAAAAATACTTAAGTGTTGTGTAAAGCTGTGTCTAAAACACCTTTGTAGTGTCTTTGGGTTTCACAGCTGGGGTTCCTATGATCTCATTTTAGAGACCCTTTAATTTTAGACAGCTACAATGAACACATCTGTGTTCAAGCAAGTCACACTGGGCACCTCATCATTAGAAGAGAAAAATATAATGTACCTTGGGGCTGCTCTGGCTTACTTAGATCATACTTAGAATGGATGAATTAATCTGTAAAAGTATGTTCTTTCCACTTATTAACAGTTTGTGACATCTGGGTAGATCATGTGTGGAGACCTTCAGTTGGCCAAGTGAATCATGAACCACGCCTCCAAATCCCTTTGCATCCTGAAATACCATGGAAGGAAAGTAAACACAATGTTGTCCACTAGTGCTCAAGCTTTGCTCAATAGACAGATCATAAAATGTTTGATGCTGCAAAGAATTTATCTGAATGTGTTTCTGGGTATGGCTTTTCAAGAAAATCAGGGACTTTTGCCAAAATAGTGGTTATTGTCTTAGTAGCTCAGCTAATCCTCTCAACATAATTTTATTTCATTCACACAGTGAAGGAAGATCTGTCTCTGAACTCATTTACCCTCTTAAATAGTTCCAGAAAGCCAAGAATAAAAGTATTTTATTTTTCATCCCACCTCCAGCTAGATCTATCTCTGATTTCTTGAGCCCATTTTTTTTCCCTTCTGATGGCTGTGCTCCAAAGACAGAGACTCTGAGGCAGGAAGTCCATGAAGGATAACTGGCAGATATGAAATTATTTAGTTCATAGCTGTAGCCCATGGAGTGTGTAACACTGACTAAAATGGGACATGGCTCAAGTGAAAGCTTTACTGATTTAGTATTTTCCCTCAGCAGCTCCACTAACCAATTAAAGCTAACTGCCTACCTACAGAGAAAGCTTAAAGGAGCCAAGTATCACTATTTTTTTTTCCCCATCACTACTGAAAATCAGAGAAGCCTTCTGAGGCACAGACATATAACAGTATAACATATAACAGTGCACCAGTTTAATTTATAACAGATCGTTCTGTGAAATAATTAAAATGGACTTTTACAGTCAGAAGGGAAAACAAGGTGTAAGTGATTAATAATTTTTTAATAAGAAACAAAAAAATCTTGGTTTACGAATAGCTTTTGTGTGGTTAATTAAGGCTTTAGTTTGCAGAAGACAGTAACCTTTTAGGAAGTGGATTCCACTTTGTGTAATGAATGCAGGGCTGGGAAATAGTGAAGCAATAATAGTTTCCTGGATAGGGGAAGGTAGTGGATACTGTAGAGGCTGTAAAAATTATCCCTATGATGTGATAACCCAGTAGTTCTTCACAGGATTTCAAGAAAGAGAATTTGGTCAAGTGAAAGAGAAATACTTAGAGATATCATCCAGAAGAACAGCAACTTTGTGTAACTTGCAGAACAGTTCTTCTCAACACTAGACTGTGGATATCAGACATGAAGAAAAGGAGCTTTGAGTCAAAGTATCCAGAAAGTTCCAAAATAGAAAAAAGAAATCTTTTCTCTCCACACATTATTAGTCCAATTTACAATATGTTTTCATATTTATATGAACTTTAAAATTAAAATTATTAAAATTAAATTTGTTTTTTTCCTGGCTAGTTCCCCAAAAACTGTGATTATGACCAGGAAGACATTCCTTTTGTAAGAAGCTTTCAAAGGCAAAGAATTATAATAGTTTAAGTACTTTCTGGATGCCACAATTTAACTATATCTGCTCTCTTTTTAGCTGCAGTTTGTTACACTGAGGCCAACAGCACCATTTGAATCCAGGCTTAAAAGAATTCCAGCAATCTAAAGGCCAGCTACTGAGCCAAGAGAAGAGTAGCTGTGATAAAATAGATGGGAGAAAATTATACCAACATAGAGGCCATGCAAAATGGAAACAAAGGAGGCAAACACTCCCAGTGCCCAAGTCATAAAAAGAAAGTAGAAAAGCAGATTCTACAGTTGAAAATAAATTATCTATAGGTTTATCTAAATATTTATACATCTGTCCCTATATATCAATCACACACACAGAAAAAATATCATGCATATGCACTATGTGAATTATACATGTATGTATAGTCTCCCCATGTATGATATATATATATAAGTAGATAGAAAATTAGCTGTAGCACCAAGCTAACTAACACCAGTTCACATACTGGAGCTGAGCAGAATTCCCAGGTCTAGCCATCCAGAAGTTTGAAACTTTAAACCTATTAGGTAACCACCACTCCAGCTTTATGTCTGACAACTTTCTTCTTTGGCAAATGATACCCAGGGTGTAGAGGACTTGAGCTCTCCCTGCTTTTGGAGGTGACCCTGCTCTGCAGTGGAGTCACATGCTGCTGCTTTTATTCCTACAGAAGCCTTAATCCCAGCCAACAAGCACAGGAGCAGAAGAAACTCTTGGTGCATCAAAGGAAACTGTTTTAAACATGTTCTGCCACCCTGCTGTATAGTCATGGTTTGGATTAGGAAATAATAGGCTGCAGGCATCCAGGAGTCAGAGCTGAGTAAATTTTTAAAACCTGTAAAAGGGAGGCAGAAAGCTTAGAAGCTGTGCATAATTTATACACATGTATCATCTTCCATCTCCTGATAGCTCAGAACTGTGAACCCAGGAACTCAGGGAACTGCTTAGAAACACCATTGCAGAACTGGCTGCTAGCTGTTATTGATTTAAACAATTTCAATTCTTTCTTTTTTTTGTTCTAATCTCACATCATAAAGCCACAGCATCCAAAATGCTTTTTGTGTGGGATTGGCAGTGTAACTTTCCAACGACATAAACACTTTTCACAGTTCCTAAATGCGACATTAATCTTGTTCCAGGATATTCTCAGATTTGACAAGTTTTCATTATTATCCTTATCGTATAGTGCACAGTGAACTAAGCTTTAAAGGAACTACAGGCAGACCTGAGTCACAAGTTTAAAGTTAGAAATTTGCTAAAGTTTGTAGCTGCCTGGATACAGGGAGTTTGGTTTTATTCTTTAGTGAAATAGGAAAAAATAGAAAATAACCCATTATATACTGGGGAAAAAAAAAAAAATCCATTTTTTCATTGTTTTATTTCAATTCCCACTTGTTGAAAATATTTGCATTGCTTTTAAAGTTAATTTTTTTTTTGTTACCTATAAAGTGTGAACTAACCAAAAGTATGAATAGAATCAATGGGCTTCAGTTCAGCTTTTTTTTAAAATTTAGTTTATTTTATTGCACTACACTTTATTTATAGAAGTCAGTGGTTTCACTGTTCAAATGAAATTTTAGATGTGTAGTAAATCTCAACTGAATAACATAAACATTTAGTTTATTTTATTGCACTACACTTCATTTATAGAAGTCAATGGTTTCACTGTTCAAATAAAATTTTAGATGTATAGTAAATCTCAACTGAATAACATAAAAAATGGTTGAACACCCATAATAATTGAGAATACCAAGATCTGTCATACATTAAAATATGTTCTCTTAATTTTTGTCTTAATGACAAAAAAACCCACCACCAAAACAACCCACATTACCATTCTTTGAGCCAGGTTTCTTTGTCACTCCTAGTAAAATTACCTTTTCTGTTCCAGAATCTTTATTTGTGTCTAGTAAAGTTGTGCAACCAATGCTTATTTGAGGATTACAAGATTGAAAAAAATAATCTTATGATAAATCATAAAGCAAAATTTTGCCATCCAAAATTTTGTAATGAATCTTATCTGTAGATAAGTTTAAAATGGATATTTTTAGTGTAAATTTCTAAGAATTACATCATCAAAGGCTATGCAGAGGAAATGCCCACATGCAGAAGATGGTGTGGAGGTGGCAGTGGGTATTTATGATATGGAGACTGAATATATTTCTCAATGGCATTTACCAAAGGTGGTATTTGTAACAAGTCTGTAGGAATTATTTTCTTATATCATCCATGATATAGCTTTTGCCTCCATGATACTAGGGGCATCCCACTATTGCACATTTACTTTCTGTAGTTCTACTCACACTGAACTTCTAACCTATTCTTTCAAGGGCTGGATTCAAAACACACCCCTTCCAGTTACCCTAGTTTATCAAAAATATTGCTATAGAAAATGGAGTATGATGGTTTGGGCAGAGCTTTTATTGTGACAAACACCTAATAAACATGCCTTGCTGGTTTGTGCACAGTAGAGCTCCTCCTGCTAAGAGGTTTGAGCAGTTTAGCTGAGATCTATTTGGCAGCAAAGTCTGCCAAAAGAGCAATTTGAAAAGAATGATTTGCCAAGAGGTCTTATAAAATAAGTATATAAAAAAAGGCAAGTGCATTTTTAGTTAATAAATATCAACTGAAAGACAGATCTAAAAGGAACAAAGAGCTTAGGTGACTGGACATCATTTTTTGAACAACTGTATAGAATATAATATATTTTATAAAATGATAGCAACTCGCATGCTGATACACAGCAAAGATCCAGAAGTCTCTGAATTAAGCCAACTCTCTTATTTTCCTTTAATTTGGCAGCCTGAATTTTAATCTTCTGTTTTGTCTTTGCTTTCTAACAAGGTTTCAGCCTAGTGTTTTTACCATACCACACCATTAGTCATATAATTCTGATCATTACTTATAATGATGGAAAAATACTTTGTGTCCTTCTAGTTGTGTCAGCATAGTCTCTGCCAGTTCCCACACTGCATTCTGTGATGTAACCTTTATTAATCCAAAACCTGTTTGCTGTCCATGCAGACAATGAATCTGGAATGTGTTCTTGGGTGCTGCCAAGGTCTACCTACCAGGATGCATGGCACTTTGCCTGCCAAACCTCATTTTTGGCATCTTTGTGTTGGCACAACAACAGTTCTGGCCCGGAGCCCTGCAGGCAATCAGCAAGGCAACTGCACAGAAGTAGAAAGGTAGATATTCTTCATGGGCACATGCAGAGCTGGTCTTTAAAAGGCTGGGTTTTCATATCCAAAACTATTCCTCTAGGAGCAGTGATGTTCTTCAAATGGTGGTTGCAGGAGTTGAAGTGCTCTGGTCCCGAAACAGTAGGGATTCATGGTTTTACAGTGAATATCTTAAACTAAAGCTGGAAAATGACTGACCTGGGTAAATCTAGAAGATTGAGATGTTGTATTTTCCATGACGGCTCCCTAAAAAGAGGAATCTGTGGATTCCAGCACTCCTTGTGACACAACAAATCATGTTAAGCTGGGAAATGTGGAAGGAAGGGAAGGAGACTTTCAAGTAGGCAACTGTGGGAAAAACAAACAGTTTAATAACATCTCTCTACAGGGATTAGAGGCCAATCTGACTGCAGCCCAAGTTCACACCACTTTGGTAACTGCTCAGCTGAGGCCTATAATAGAGCATAAAGTTTTGGTACAAGTCATTTTTATATTCCCAGTAGTATCACTTCTATTAAGTTTCAACCATTTGTTTTGTACCCTAGGAGACTAGTTGTACCTTGTGACATACATGACCATTAAAGAGTTAATGCAGAGCACTTCTATTTGCTGAAAAGGAAGTTTTGGAGTCAGTTTTGTCTTCTACTAGTGGTAGAACACAGGTCACATTCAAGGCCAGCAGAAAAATGAACAGGAAAGGTTCCACGGGCTGTAATGAGGTGCTTATTCAATATCAGAACTATCAGCCAACATTAATATTTATATCAATGTTCCCTGCTGAAAATCCAGGATAGAGCTCAAACTAGCATTTCTACATTTTTAATGTTACTTGTAATGGGGAGGAGAAGGTGGAGATAAGACCAATCTGAAGAAATGGCCTTGGCTGGCTTCAGAAGTAATGAACCATTCTGTGATGATGGGAGGACTATACATCCTTCTGAGTGATCTTCAGCAGTCTGATCACAGCCCCAGGTACTATTTGCTGGGCTAGTTGAACAACAAGCCACGAAAAATTAGTGGTCCTAGAGAGGGTTCAGTTTTTCTGCTAGGCATCAAATATTTGGATATCAATTCTAGAAAGGACAGTTGGGTGACCTCTGTGTATTTGACTTTTATTCAGAAATAGCTGCTTTATGTAGCTTATTTAAACAGGTCTAAAATTGGTGTTTGCCTCTGAAAAACATGCATTTATTTTGTAGCAAAAATAAGCCACTTATGTTATAATTAGTAGTGATGAGTAACCTATAAATAAAGAGCAATATGGAAATTGTACTATTTTGGGGTCTAATTTAGAGTGACTGAAGTCTAAAGCTAAATATATGGAATTTCAGGTTCCATAGGACCATTAATAGTTGATGTTGCAGAACTAAGCATACTAAAGGGGTATAATTATAATTTTAGAACAGTGTGGGGAATGAATGGGCCTCTTCAGACAAGCTCAATCTTAATGGAGATGTGTTTGTTAGTATAAAAGGTGTTAATTTTTTCTGGGTATAATTTATTCCTGGAAAAAGAGGTGAACAGGGAATATTTGCATGGGGACCTATCTTTTAATGTACATAAATAGAATGTACACATATCAGAGTACTATCACATTAAAAGTACCATTCCTTAACCAGAATTATTGACACATTTAAACCTGGCTGAAAACTTCTGTGCTTATAGTAGGAAAAAAAATAGCACTTGTATGCTGAGAAGATTATTGTCCTTTCCTGCTTTTCTGTGAATAAATAAAGATATCATATCTTTCCTTTTAATCCAGTATCTTAAAAAAAAAAGTAACCCACTGCAACAGAAAGCATTCTTCATGATCAACTATGCTTTGTCCCTTTAAATTGATTTTTATCAGAGGTTAATGTATTAAAATGTTTATTTATGCAGTTAATAAAAAAAAAAAAAAACACAAAAACAAAACAACAACCTCATGGGTTTTTTTTCCCCTGTAGAAATTATTAAACCTAAATTTGGACATTAAAAATATATTCCCAAAATTATATGAAATAAGCAGTGTACTGAATTTTTTTTTAAAATATAATGCTCAGTAGTGAGCACTTGATGAAATTCTATTTAGGAATAAAGCCATATTTTATAAAATCCAAGCTCTTCATACAACACATCCACAAGAAAATCTGAAGGTGACATTGTTGACTCTACATCCATCCATCAGAAAGTTAGTAGGCTGTTTCACATAAGCATAATAAGCACTGTAAATCTACATGTTAGATTTCACACATATATAGTGAAGAGTTGTTTATTCCTTCAGAATTTAGTGACAATATTTCAGCATATATGGCCTGTGACTAAGAACTTTTCACTTAATCTCTTTTAAACTCAAACCTAACTATATTTCTGTTGTTGGACTATTATCTGCAATTAATATTTTGAACTCTTAGTATTAATATCTGAGCTGTTACACCTCTTGAACATTTTTAGGGCATGGATTATAAAGGAAGTGAGTTTAAAGTTAGCTGAGAAGATTCAGCATGTTAAGTGACTGTTAAGTGCAGCTCACTGAATCTCCTGATTAACTAAAGCAGCCTCAGCCCACATGAAATGTGCTGTAGAAAGGCAGTGTCAGAATGATGAAGGCATGAGTGGCACTAGCTTGAGCTGAATTTAGAAGAAATAAAATTCTCATTTCTCTGCAGGCAGAGAAAGCTCAACGAGGCAGAAGCTTTTACTCATGTTTCAAACAAAAGTCCAGCTTTGTTAGCCTTGTTTTAGAACAAAGTCCTAAAATTGCTCCCTGGGAGAAGACCAGGGTCACATAAACACTCTACAATGGTAAGGGCCAGTTTGCCAAAGTGCCACTGTGTTTGCCCTGTCATCTGTTTCTCAGAAAGCTGTGAGTTGACACAGGGGTTTCCCCAATGGAACCTCCAGCTCTGCCTTTCTTTCAGGACACGAGTTGTTTGTTCACAGGAGTGCCTGTTCTAGGGCTGTATCTTCCCAAAATTACAGTCTGAAAGTTGCAGTGTTGGGTCATCTTTCTAAATAACAGTAAATGTACATTTTGAAGCTTAATGTTGTGTACAGAACTGCTTGTTCACGTGTCTCTGGGTTGGTGGAAAGATGATAGATCCTTTTTAAAATAAGGTCCATAGCATTTCAGAACTGAAGGCTCAAAACACAGTTCAGTTCTTTACCATTGATTTTCCCACAGCTTTAGTTTTTTGATACTGCATTTTTGGTGTCAGTGCTTTCCATTAATAAATAGTGAGAGCATCAGATTTGGTTGGGATGAGTGACGTACCTTGTAATTGGATAGAATTCAGCATAGCCCACAGATAATCAGAAGTATCATACTGAATATTGAATAGCACTCTGACAATTCTGTTACAATGATATGTAGATCTGGATTTTTCCAGCTTTTTGACAGTGTTTTTCTTCCAATACATATTCTTTTATGGTACCTACTAGACTGAAATCTGCAGATTTTTACCTGGGCAGGAGCATAAGTATGGACCATATTCATTTGTTTTGATAGCTGCTTACTCTTGCTGTCAGTGATTACAACCCCTTTGCAGTGTCCCATCCTGAAATATGAGGCTTGTTTGCCTGGTGACACTTTCTCTGACATTTTGCTACCCTTTGAGAGAATTTTTGACGCTTCTGGGAACTACAACCAGTGGAAAAAGGAGCAGTTACAGACCAAGAGGGATGAAGATATGATTGAGATCTGTCAGTCCCTTCAATTTTTGCAGTTTGGAAATGAATCAGCTGTACTTGGGGGAAAAAAAATAAAAATAAAATTGCTGTGTTTGCTGACCTAATCCTAAACCTCTTTATAAACAAAATCATTGTTTGCAGAAAAATATCAGGAGAATAAGGTTAACTGTATAAGTCCAGTTTGTGAACAGGCATTTTTTGCAATGTTTTCACCAAAACATGGAAATCGAATGAAATTAAATTAATTCCATTCAGGCACAATCACTTACTTTTTATGTTATATATAGCTTAAATATATATAAAAAAAAGTGACTCCAGCATCCATTTGTGCTCTTATATTTTTGTGAATTTATCAGCATACCCTTTTTAGAATACCTCAGATGTTCACATTGCCTTTTAATTGCATTTTGAGTCTAAAAGTCACTACTTGGTCTTCTGGGTATGTCAATATGTGTGTGTGACACACCTCAGGGCTTTTGCTGCTGTAAATGTTGTGCATTAGCACTAAAAGTGTACGTTAGCATTAGATGCAATTAAAAGTTTTTACCTGAATGGTACAAAAATGCAGTCTTTAAAAATATTATGCTTATAATTTCTTTATTCAACAACAGTAAACTGTGAATCTGTAGTTGTATGTACTGGTGTATCTAGAGATAGTATGGACATCTAGAAATAACATGACAACCCTTGAGATACTGATGGAATAAGCTCCACAGCTGGTCTCAGCCACAGAGTAAATAAAAGTGTGGGAAATATCTCTCACCAAGTCATTCAGGATGAGTAGGGAAACTTGGGTAAATCCTCTGCTTCCTGTATTAAATTGACTACACCTTTTTTTTGGCTAGATGCTCATAACGATGTCACTGCACTACCAAAACTTCTGTACCATGATTTCTTCCTTGTCTTACATTCATTAGTTAGGCTTTACTTGATTTCCTTTCACCACAAATTTCTGTTAACATTTCCTGCTTCTGATCTTTTTTTCTTCCTTTTTTCCCCCCTCCACTCACTTGCTCTTTTCTTGCCTCTCTCTGATCTTCTGCCTTTTGAGCTTCTCACATTGCTATTTTTCCCATGTCTCTTCCTGTGCTTAGAAACATTTCTCATTCCTTGTTCATGAAAGCCCTGTCTCCTCCTTCTAAAAACCAACTCCTTTTATCAAGATTTTAATATTTATTTTTATACTAAAGTTATTTTTAATCTCCTATGACAAAATTTATTAATTTATACAAACCAAAACTGTAATGAATGTATTTTATTTATTTTTATAAACAAGTGTCATAAGTGTTTTATGTGTTTAAAAATAGCAATTTACATGCTACATTTTGATAAAAAGATGGTGATTCATCTCAGTTCTTCACAGCACACAGCAGAGAAGTACACAGCTGTCTTTTAAATGGATGGAAAAAAGTGCAGAGAGATACAGGTCTCTGATTTATGTAGAATAAAGCTGATTATCAGTTTCATTCCACAATTTTTAAATAACCTAAAAATAATTTTTAAACCCAGCAAGATGGTTTCACGCTTAGAATTGCAGCAAAATATTTATGCTTTCATAGATGCTTTACAAGGATACTTGTGGTATCTGTTGCTTGTAAGGCACAAGAGGACAAAATGTACATATTAAGAGGAAACCAGAATAAGTCAATGAAATATGAATGACAAAAGATTGAATAAAAGGTCAATTAAGCAAACAGATATGTAAATAGTGATTGTGCTGATATAAGCATTATAAATTGGTTTGGTATGACTGCTTTCACATAAAGGAAAGAAGTAAAAAGAAAAGGCTGGGAAAGAACAGGAAAAAGACATGAAGAAAAAGCTGAAAAAAATCAGGAAGTCATGATGCCATTGGGAAAAATGTCAGGAAGATCCAATTACTTACTCCATATGAATTTAGGTTTGTAAGAAACACAAGAAGAAGACCATAGCTTCATAGAATTGCTGTGTTGATAAAGACAAATGAAGTAAGAGCCAGACAGTCTCAGCAAGTTTTGCTGGGAGCAGATTTACATTTGAGTCATAAGAAAAAGACAAAGTTGCTTTTAGTGACTGTCAGAATCCATTTATCTATCCCTTTTTTTTTTTCCTTGAACTGAAAAATGCTGTATTTTAATATCATTCACATGCCCACTATGGCAATTCTGATAGAAATTTTAGTGGGGTGCTGCAGATTGATGTTTGAGATCAAAGCTGTGTCTAGATTTTGGCAGAATTTCTATAAGATACAGCTTTTTCTATCTAAAAGATCCCTGAACCTCATGTTACCATTTTACTCCATGGTTACTACAGCTGCCTCTTTTCTGGTCTTAAGTATATGTGGTCCTGTCAAGACATGATCTGCAGGACACTGCTGAACGTATGAGCTCCCTTGATATTTGGATGGTCTCTTTGCATCCCTCTGTTGGTTCCCTATCACAACAAAGATAAGCATTGTGATTGTTGAAATCCTTCATAGGCTATCTCCATTTTGCCATACAAAGATCAGGCCTTTGACTGACATTACTCATTAGTTTTTTGAGGGAATTTCCTTTCTCTCATGATGTCTCATGGATATCTACAAATGGATCATTATAGTTCTCCCAAATCCATCTTAAAACCTTCATTTCTTATGATGTCTCCACAAGACCTGACAAGGATCATGCTGCTGGTATGCTGAGATTACAGCCAATGAAACTGAAGACTCTTAAACCCTCTGGGGCCTACATTCTGTTTTCTCATGTTTCATGCAAAACTAGTAATCTCTTTGTGATTTTTTCTTTAGTCCTTGATTTGCACTGTGATGGAGGTGGACAGACACTGCAAAAGATGATGAATGAAAAAAAAAGGAGCTATGGTATCATGGATTTTATACACACCCCTTTTCTTCTTTATTAAAAACCAAGTTTATATGAAAATGAAGGAAACAACAGAAGTAAAAACCCAGGCAAATTAAAGGTTTTGACCCAGATAATACAAATATCACCTACTTTTATATTGCAAAACCAATATCCATGCCTTTTTGGTGCTGACATCTTCTTCTACAAGAAAAATTAATCATAAAGATAAGAATCTAATTTTTT
>NW_008611843.1:825-3170 GCF_000691845.1 Merops nubicus | reverse complement strand
ATTGCCCCAGCCCAAATACCCCCTAAGAGGGTCCGTGGTGAGGGTGATGGGAGAGCCCCAACAGCCACTGGGGAACAGCAGGAGGAAGGTGTGTCCTAAGCCTGCAATTTTCTGCAATTTAAGAGTTTTACTCGGGGCTACGTGGAAGCACCTCCAGCTTGGATTGCAAAACTCAGGTGAGGGCCTCCTGCCAACACATTTGCTGCCCCTTTTCTCAGCATTTTGGTGGCTTGGATGTTCACCCAGGATGGAGGGGGCTGAGGGTCGAGTTGGACTTCTTGCAGGAAGGATTTGAGCTGTGTTTCCACTCGCCCTGGGTCTTGCTAAGCACTTGGTTGAGGGATGGCTGGACCAAGCTGCTCATGGTGCCTCCTGTTCCAGCAGGTCTGCTCTGTATAATGTATTTATGATGTACAAGACCGTGTGTCTCCCTTCTCCTGGAGTTGAGGGTGCTCCCCGTGAGAGCAACCTGAGTTTTGGGTCTTGCCCTAATGGTTCCTGAGATGCTGAGATGGGCAGGGTCTGGAGCAAGAGGGCTGCAAGGATTGGAGCTGCTGTTTGATGGTGGGGAAGAGGAGATGAAGGAGAGGTCTAAGCACAGCCTACCACAACCTGAGGCCAAGTGCAGGATGGCAGAGGCAGCCTGGTCCCAGTGGTGCCACACGCTGCAACAAAAGGCCCCTGGGACAGTCTGTGGTGGGTTGGTACAAGCTGGACCAGCAGAGATGTTTCATTTGGGGTGGAAAAGCAGAGAGGTGGAAGGTCTCCCTCCTTGGAGGTGCCCATCTGGAGCGACTCAAAGCCACGACCCCTCTGCCGTGGTGATGGGGAGGGTGCTGTTGTGAGCAGGAGGCTGGTTTGTACCCTCCAGAGGTCCCTTCCCACCAGCACTCCACCCCTTGAGCCATCTGCTTGTTCCAGGATGGCTGTGGGACTGGTGTCTGACCCAGAACACCCCACCCAGCCCCCGTGGGATGCAGAGAGGGGGGATGCTGAAGCCTGACCCCAATGTCAACAGCGTGGGGTGCTCCCTGCTGGGTGTTTGAAAGGCAACCTAAATATCCACGTGGATTTAGAGCAACTGAAAAGGAACGTTTGGCTCAACTTCAACCAAGGAGCTGCTGTGCTCCTTAAATTTAAGGCCGACTGTGACCCCTGTGATACTGTGGATTAATAATATTTAATTTCTAAAGGGAATACACCCAGGGCTGCTATAAATAGCAGCAGAAAAGGGCCAGCAAGCTTCATGGCTCCTTCCTGCTGGAACCTCCCGTATCTTGCTGGAGCCACCCACATTTTTACCAGCCGGATGCATCAAATCCCAGTGATGTGGCCGCTTGAAAGGACTTGTCTTGGTGACAGAGTCCTGAGGAAACAGGCAGGAAATGGCACCAATCTGCCCAGGACAGCTCTGGGGTTTCAGCTCTGCGTTGCCCTACAGCTCTCGTTTGCAGGCGTTGCTGGATTTCAGCTTTTCTAAGTCAATTTGTGGTGGAAAAATCTTTTCCAAAACTTAAGTGAATAAGTCTGGGCTCGGGGTCCAGCTGCAAGAGGTTTTAAATGTTCAGTTCCTGGTTTTTCCTCTTGTGTCTGTGAATTGTAGCAGAGCTGGCGGGTTTGGGGAGCGAGATAAAAAGCTGGAGTAACGGCAGAGCTGCTACCAAGGAGCTCTTGCTGCAAGAGGCGAGTTTCTTAAGTTCCTGTACGTAACCAACCCGACCCTGGCAGTTTCTGTAGCTGGGATTTACAAGCTCTGATGATGGTTTTCTCTTCGCCGTGCCCCAGCTTGCTGCCTGAAGGTTGTAGGTGTGTGGATGGCCGTGAGAACCACGGTGAGCATCCCACAGCGATGTGAGGAGTGGTAGCCCCCAGCTCTGGCACCCCCAGGCTGGTCCTAAGAGCTTGAAGACCCCAGGCTGGTCCTAAGTGCTTGGAACCTGAGGCTGGTCCTGAGTGTTTGAATCCAGAGGTTGGTCCCAAGTCCTTAATCCCCAAAGTTGGTCCTAAGTGCTTGAACCCTGAGACTGGTCTTGAGTGTTTGAACCCAGAGATTGGTCCCTAGTGCTTGATCCCCAAACTGGTCCCAGGTTCTTGATCCCCAAGATTGATCCTAAGTGCTTGGAACCTGAGGCTGGTCCTGAGTGTTTGCACCCAGAGATTGGTGCCTAGTGCTTGATCCCCAGACTGGTTCCTGGTACTTGATTCCCAAGATTGATCCTAAGTGCTTGGAACTTGAGACTGGTCCTGAGTGTTTGAACCCAGCGCTTGGTCGTAAGTGCTTGATCCCCAAAGTTGGTCCTGAGTGTTTGAACCCAGAGATTGGTCCCTAGTGCTTGATCCCCAAA
>NW_008611843.1:0-435 GCF_000691845.1 Merops nubicus | reverse complement strand
CCGCGGTGAGCATCCCACAGCGATGTGAGGAGTGGTAGCCCCCAGCTCTGGCACCCCCAGGCTGGTCCTAAGAGCTTGAAGACCCCAGGCTGGTCCTAAGTGCTTGGAACCTGAGGCTGGTCCTGAGTGTTTGAATCCAGAGGTTGGTCCCAAGTCCTTAATCCCCAAAGTTGGTCCTAAGTGCTTGAACCCTGAGACTGGTCTTGAGTGTTTGCACCCAGAGATTGGTCCCTAGTGCTTGATCCCCAAATTGGTCCCAGGTTCTTGATCCCCAAGGCTGATCCTAAGTGCTTGGAACCTGAGGCTGGTCCTGAGTGCTTGAACCCAGCGCTTGGTCCTAAGAGTTTGAACCCAGAGCCTGGTTTGAGGTGCTTGAACCTTGAGGCCGGCCTTAAACATTTGACCCCAGAGGCTGATCCCAAACGCTCGATCCCC
>NW_008611842.1:0-15192 GCF_000691845.1 Merops nubicus | reverse complement strand
AGTGCTGTTTGGCAGTATTATAGCACTCTGCATTTTCATTTTCAGTCCAAGCAAATAGGAAGGAATTTTGGTCCCAATTACACTAAATCCTAGTATATACTAGGTTACTGTTAGCAGTGTGTTTTGGAAAACAGGCCATACTGACAGTCTTAGTACAATTCCTAGTTTATACACAGAAGTAACATACCAAGTCATTGGAGAAACCTGAACCTTTAGGGTTTTTTTTTCTCTGTCTGGCACTTGCCCAGCATTAAACAAACAAGGTTTATGCATCTTGTGCTTTATAGACGGCAGAAATTAGTAGAAAGTTTTCATTAAAGCACTTTGCAGGTATCTATGCTACTTCATATAGCAACCACCACCATCACAAAAACCAGCCCAAACCTAACCCCAAAAACACCCCACCACCAAATTGCCAAGCACCACAACATTTCACTCCTATCTCTCCATTTAACTGTTGATTGTTTCTGAAGAATTTAAGCTTTGCTACCTGGCGATGGCTAGAAAGCACATAATCACTAGGGGTGAGGAAAGCTGCATCCCTTCAGAGCTCAGCCCTAGCAACCATCTCTTACATCCACCTAATCCCATGGCCATAAGAAAAGACTGTGACTTTCCTCACAGCAAGTGAGGGCAAAGGTTCAAGTCTAAAGAGGTAAAATTCAAGAAAGTAACATTGCTGACTGAAGTCTTCTCTGTCACTTACACTTGCACTACATGTTTCCCATGGGAAGGAAAAGATCAGAGCAACAAGCATGTGTCCAAACAATACTACTTGATGGAAAAGGGCACAAGGCAAGAGCGAGGGAAAAGCTGGAGGCAGAAGAATGAGGACACAAGGCAATGCAGTGCATTGGAGCAGAACCCCAGTCACAGAGGCTTAGGAACTAGGATTAGTAAGTTAGCAATGCCTGTTTCACTTGTTATGCAAGTTGTCTTTCCCTGTTGTCACAATATAGGAATAAATTTTACCAAAGTCAGTCAATAGTATCTGAGTAACTAATAATAAGCTAGTATGTTTTAGATTATTATCTTACAATTACTATGTCCTCAGCCAGATTGTTCACACACTTCAGCAGTCAGTTCTCGATAATTTGGACCTAAGGCCTGTGATGGACCCAGTTTCCCGAAATGCAGGACTTAAGGGCCCTTAAGAGATACTCTTGATGATTTAAACACCCCTTATGCTAGGAGAAACTGTGTGCAGGTAGTTCATAACATGATCATTACCTCCTACCCTTAATTGTAATACATAGAGCTTTTGTAGTATCTCAGTAACTGGAAATATTTCCACCTTTGTATCATTGTTGCAGTTCTTGAAATTTGTGAAAAGAATGGTGAGAAAATTAACTGCACATAAGACACAAGATCACTGCAGGAGGTAGGCAGTCAAAAAAAAAAAAAAAAATTAAAATAGCAGGGCTATCGAGGTATGATTTAGGATTTCCAAACTCTACCTTCCTGTCTTCTGAGTGTGCACAATTAAGGTGCTTAATATATTAAGGAAGAAATGTTTTACGCTGAGGGTAGTGAAACACTGGCACAGGTTGCCCAGAGAGGTGGCAGATGCCCCATCCCTGGAAACATTCAAGGTCACGTTGGACAGGGCTCTGAGCCACCCCATCTACTTGAATACGTCCCTGCTTGCTGCAAGGGCAGGGTTGGACTAGATGACCTTTAAAGGTTCCTTCCAACCCAACAATTTTCTGGTTCTAGTTTATGATTCTACATAGCAACAATGAGAGTATGATTTAAACCACACTTATGTCCTAGTTTGCTTAGTGATCCCCACAAAAGGCTGGGCTTCTTCCCTTTCTTGTATAACTTATTTTCCTAAATTTGAAACAAAATAAAAGCTGTCTCTATATTAATCTTTTCATGGTTGTACTAAATTAACAACATCAGCCGAAAACCTGAACCCCAGATCGTTGCCCACTTGGTGCTCTATAGTTTCAGACGCCGTTTTAGGAAGGGGAGCCTGGCGAGGAGCCCTCTTCCGTGCAGAGGAGCAGCGCTGGCAGGGCTGGCCTCGGGCAGGCACCGCGGCTGCGTCACTATCCAGCCCACTCCCGCCACCTGGAGAGCGCGGCAGTCAGGGCCTGAGCTCCGTGTTCCTGCAACATAGTGCAGAACCACCAGAACCCCCGTCCCGGGAGACGCAGTCTGCCACCACCTCACCTTACCTCTGACCAGCTTGCTTGTTCGCAGGGCAAGAGGAAAGCATACTAAACTGTCTCTCATTTCTTTCCCTCTCCCACCCCCGCTTCTTTTCTCACAGCACGCTACAAGTGAAAGTCTCGGAGCCGCAGAATTCAATAGACATGAACACAGAAAATGAACATTTGAAGTCCATAAAGATGTGCCTTAATCAGCCCACTGAGTGGAATCTGAGTTTTTCAGCAGCATCTCTCACCAGCTGTAAAGTTTTTAACCAAAATCTCACAAGTGATGAGAACAAATAGATTGCAGCTGTTCTTGCACTATTATTTTGTACATTGTTCCTGATTTTTTTTTTCTGCTGAGTAATAAGCATTTATTACATTGATCTTGAAATTATCTTGTGTGATTTGGCTTTATATTACTACTAGCATTATTCATTTTGATGTACTTTCTTTTTTTAAATATAAAGTTTCACATCTGACCATCATGAGATTCTTGCAGTACCAATTTATATCAGAATCAGATGTTCCCCTTCAATTGTATTGTGATTTTTCTATGTTCTTTAAATTTAATTATTTCCCAATTTTATTTTGTGCACGAAAGTTAATATATTATGTAATTTGTGGCATAAGTCACCATGTAAAGATTTATGGTAATAACAATTCAAACAAATCTGTAACAGGTGGAGACCGACTACCTCGAAGCAAAGCAGTAAAAAGATGAATTATCTGAGATCTCCTTTGGAAATGGATTGAAACGTATCGAACAAGCAGTTTGTTTCTGCAGTATGCTTTCATCTTCATTTATCCTGAGAACTTGTGTGACAGTGTTTAATGACTGCAATGTCTAAAAGAAAGGCCAAGCCTGCAGGAGAATCTCTTGAAAGATTGTCATTCAACAAATCTATATCTGCACTTTTTGAGGTTTCTGCTAAATGGTCTTTCTTCCCGTTTTGTTTTTATGAATTTATGCCTGCCACCAATTAAAATGGATGTAAATGCTCTTCCCATTTCTTTTCCCCCCCCTCGTGTACTTTGGAAAATCAATGTAAGCATCAAATTTTTAAACTCTACTCAAAGTAGTAGTAAATGGTTGTAGCTGATGACATTGTAGACTTTCCATGCTTAGATCAGCTTTAGCAAGGTTCATGTACTTCATTCATCAAAACTTTATTATTAATAGAGCTATAACAAAAGTGTTAGAATAAAACCATATAATATATTTCTCTTTTCTGGAGTCATACATTCAATAGCTAGAGTGGAGGTTTCTTAATTCAGCTTCTTAATAAATTGTCTGTCCTTTACTTGCCAAGAACTAATTTTTCATAAGGAAATTTCCTTGGATGACACTGTATTATATAAAACAAAGGTTTTAAGGATTCACTTAAAGTGAAGATGCAATTCTTATTTACAGAAGTTTGTTGGTTTGCAGGTGCAATCCAGTAACAAATAAAAAGATTGTTGTGAATTCTGGCAAGTCTCACAAGGACATTAAGTCACTGAAGCATCAGGGTAGAACACGACTGAAAGACTGCGCATTAATCATCACACCACCCTGTCTAGAGGATTTTTACGTATCTCAACTATTTAATGCACTTGGATTCTGTGGGGCAAGAAAGCCAATTAAACTTCCTTGGGCAGAGGGACTGAAGTTGCCTTCAGTGGAGCCCCACCAAAGCACAAGCAACAGTAAGGAGTCGGGGCCACCCAAAGAGGGACATAAAAACACTCTTACAAGCACTGAACTCAGGCAGCCAGTGTTGTTCGTGCACCTGAAGGAGGAGATGCCACAAGGATTTTCTCATTTCGAAGACCAAGTAAATAGCAGAACCCGTTACAGACATGTCTCACTTGCCTCCAGGCAGCTGTCTGGTTTTGTTGAGTTAATTATGATCCCTTCCTTTGTGTCACAGCGAGTTTCAGATGGCTGGTGAGTTCAGAAGTTTTCAGGTGGGAGTCAGACACAGGCATAACCTGAGCTCACTAACCACTTCCTTAAGTCAGACAATATACAAAACTAGAAAAAGAAATGTCCTTGGTGCAGCACTCACCTTCACCTTGAGATGGTGACCAGACGCAGGAGATTGTTTTTGTTTGCTTGCCTAATCAGTCTCTTCAGACTACAGACCAGAAGGCTTGATAACAATCACAGAACTGGTTTTAAGAAACAAAAGATAGCATAGGAATAAACAGGATCATTTTAAATTTGACAACAAATGACTGCTGCTATTTTATCCACATTTAATATAGAATCAAGTCGAGGCCTAGTGCAGCTCATGTCTAACACCTTGTCGGGTTTAGCCAGCAGTAAGGGAGAGAATGCCCGGTAATTCGTTCAGAGCAACAGAGGCTGTTTAAGTCAATTTTAGGGATTAAAATTTTATTCCTCAATTAAGCAGCCAGGACATTAGGTACTTTCAACCCACAGAATTAAAGTAAATAAAAATCAGCAACATTATTTTAGCTAGCAAGAGTAACATACAGTATAAGTCAAGATTATTTCACTACAGGTATTAAGATACTTCCAGATTTGGGCTTATCAGTTCTGGGTGGACTCTACTTCTACGATATGCAACTTTCTCAGTCAGTTGCATACCTTTAAACCTTGATTATTGCTAATAATCAGCTTTGCAAAACAGAGCACACATCCAATCATCCTACCCACAATTAAGTGACCATCCTTCCTCAGAAGCTGAAGTAATTTTGCAAGAGCAATTTACAGCCTTTCCTATTGCACAGGAAAACCTTCCCTTGACAGGGGGAAGAGCAGGGAAGACACCAGAGGGGCTGGAAATTATGTGCCAGATGCTGGTTTTAGTTTCTAGTCCGAATAGAGATCACAAACAGGCACAGAAGGACCTCAGGACCACACAGCTCTACATCCTGCTCAAAGGCTGCCAGGTCAGAGCGGATTGTTGAGGTCTTGAAAACCTCCTAGGACAGAACCTGCACAGCCTCTCTGGGCAGCCTGTTACAGCTGTTCTCAAACTGTTCCATTGCCTTTTTCTCCTTACATAATGGTCTGAGTTTCAACTCATGCCCATTGGTTTTTGTCCTCCCATCGTGTGCAACAAAGATGTACAGTACAGCGTTCCTAAGAGATGCCACAGACAGAAACTCCATGTGTGGCAAGGGCTGACAGAACAGCAAGAAGGCAAAACTGAAGGTCTTCAATTTATTCAGGAAGGCATTCCCAGAGAAGCCCTTATGAATTTTTATTGCTCCTGCTTTTCCTAGAAACTCATTTTAATCAGAAATCAAAGTGGACTAGCAACGGTTGTTGAAAGTGTATTAGTGTCAGAAAAGCAAACCAGTCACAAAAGAGTGAGGGTGGAAGAGAACTTGGAACTTAAAAAACAACCAACCGACCAACACAAAACTGAATTTGAAAGCCCAAAGGAAGCACTGGTTGACAATCAGCAGAAAAACTGAAATACAGACTTCATCCTTTTGAACTATGTTCAGGCAGCATTCAAGGGGACAGACTGTCGGATCTCAAGGGTTTGCATGTACACAAACTCAAATTAGAGCACAAGCTGCGGATCTGAAGAAAACAATTATCGAGAAACAGAGCTTGGGATTTCAAAATTCTTTTTAAAATGTCAAATAAAAATAATTTACCACAGTTATATAAGCTTTTGAATAGCAAATATCAGCAGAAAAGTCTGTCGTGGCGTTTTGTGGTTTCACAAGTTTCCAACAAAAACTGAAAAGGAGGAAAAGCAACACAATCCTGTCTGGTTTCTATACGCAAACTTGAAAATGGCAAAATAGTTTGGGCGTTACACTTCAGGAATGACACTTTTCACTTGTGCCCCTAAGCCGTTTCTGAGAATTAACAAAGATCATTTACTGTATATTTACCTTTTTTAAAGGCAAGTTCCTTAGAAAGCTACTTTTGGCATCAGTAGTTGAGATGCACATGTCAAGCAATTGACATGAGTTTCCTCTGACTGCACCGTAACCCAGGCAGACATGATCGACAGCGTTTCGAATCCAGAACATTAGCATTTCCAGAGTGAATCTGCTCAGCCACCAGTGACTATGTGCAGTTAATGTTCATCTTTTATTGTCTCTTTAAAACTCATGACTATTCGCAGATGTGTTGCTAGAAAAAGGTTTGTGAACTTCAAAAAGCTACAAAGAAATCACAGTTACATGCTGCTATAAAAAGTTAGTGCACAGACCTTATAAAGTAGTTTCTTTTTTGCCCCTTCTGTACTCAAGTATTCCTTTCCTTATTGGGTCTTATTTTGTACCACAAATATTGCTATGCTTTTCTAAAAGCACATTACTTATTTTTTATAACAAGGTCAAGAAAAGTAGCAGACGTCCAGGCTTGGGTTTGGAAAGCTGGGAACAAAGTTTTACCATTCTGATATTATTTAAAACAGACACATCTACTGGAAGCAGAATTCAAAATTAAGATTAATTCTATTCTACATTAACAAGAACCATAAAACCTGGTCAGCAGAAGCACAAGCTAATAAATGAAGAACATAGGAGCATTAGAGGTAGGTCCATTCAAAGCTGCTCCAATCACAAGCAACCATGTCAGGTGAAACATCCGAATAATGTTAAATATCAAAAGAGCTTTGACTAATATGTACTTACCACCAACAGCTACTTTTATTGGAAGACAAAAAGCATACTTCTGTATACAGTGAAAAAAAAAATCCCCAAGTTTTTTTTCAGGTAATATTTTAGTACGTTTTTATTACGTGAATGACAAACTTCATATCAGGAAAATCATCAAAAGCATCTATTTTAAAAATTTTTAGAGTTCTTAGAAAAATCCTAAATTATAAATGATCATAATATAAAAAGAGTTAAATATAACTCATAATAAACGAAATCTTATTTTTCAAGTCTGACGTTAACTACCAGCACTGGCAAAGGCCACTTTCTCTCCTGTCTTCATTCATCTGATTCGCTATTCAAAACTCTGGAAAGATTCATTCTTGTTTTCTCAATTGCCACTGTTTTGGCTCGTCTTGAGGGCCTTGAACTTGACATTGGGACTGATTTTGGAATTTCATCACCACTGAAATGTAAAATATTTTAAAGTAAGGTCAGAAAGACTAAGCAAACTGGAAAGTTCTTATATTAATGAACTTGAAATGCCATCTTCAAGAACAAAATTACTTCTTAAAAATGGTAAAATTTGGTTTTTAAGAAGAGTATATTAAATGATTTCCAAGTGAAACAGCAGTATCACTAAAGATAAGCAAGTGTTAATGGTTGGGAAAAAGGCAAAATCTCCAAATTATGGGTGGTGTCAACGTAAACAAAACAAACAAGCAACTAGGACTGATAGGCCGTGGTCACCTTGAAGTCCATGGATGACCTGCTTGAGAAAGAGTGAGCATAACTGAAAATTACAGAGATGTCATTTTAATGCTTATATCCATCAATATCATAAGGGAAGGAATGCCTCACGTATAGTCACCGATCGGTCATTTCCAGAAGCTTCTCAGCTCCATGTTGAAAAGTGACAAAAACGTAAGCCAAAAATTTAACTTTTGTTGGCTAGAATGTGTTAACTCTACACAAAAAAGGTACGTTAAAAAAAAATTAAAGCCTCTTAGGCAATGATAATAAAAGGCTTGGCAGCTTCACATTTTATTGTTTCAAAAGTACTGGGTTCAAATAATTTTTTTTTTTTTCCCTAAATATTTACTTGTGCATTAGGAGTAAATATTGAAAATGCAACTTACAGGAAAGAAAAACATTTGGGTTGAATTTCCTTGCTAGAACACAGATCAGGGCTCTGGTGGCAGAGAGAAAAGCACTTACCTTTCGCTACTGCATCTGACAGTTGAACCGGTTTTTCTTCTGCTCACAGACCTCACTGCTGCTGCTGTTGCTGCTTTCTGTTGTCCTAAGCATAAGCAAAAGTCTCCTTTCACATCATGATCCCATTTCTTTTCTTAAACTAGTTCTGTATCTTTTTTTCAGTGTTTGATATTGCATTGAAACAAATACACGTTCACCCAGACAGAATGTGGTGATGAAGCAAAATCAACATCAAGAGACCCGCAAGGTACCCCTGCTCCCATCAAAACCTGGAGGTTACTGCAAATGACTGTGGCCAAATTATCTTGAAATCCTGTAGCTGGCCTTTTTTTTTTTTAGATCTGTTGTCGAGAGAGGGTAACAGCACAGAAGTTTCCACAAAAAAGACTACTTTAATCTTTTAACAACTACAATTTTCAAAACTACAATTAAGTGTGAAGACTGAATAATTTTTATATCTGTACGTTCAAAAAGTTAGCATGAAATTATTCTATTAAAAACATCTACTGTAGACAGAAAAAAAAAAAAAAAAAATGGTGCCTACCTTTGCCAGCTTTGCTTCTTGTGGATTTCAATTTTGCAGTTGATTTACTTTTAGCTTCATTAACTGGAGTATGAAGAGCATCTTTATTTTCTGTTAAACAGAAGAGCACATGCAGAAGTCATAGATACTCATCTTAAGTACCAGCATTATAATTTTGGCTGTTACATAAAAAAGCCACACAATTTTAACATCACTTTTTCATTAAACTAGAAATTAGATAATAGGGATAGAAGGAAGCTTAAAATATTGCTCAGCTCTAACCCTGGTCTGACACAGGTCAATCACTTGTGAAGTATTCTTGACAATCGTTTAGCCCCCGCCATTGTATTGTAAGTCAAGCAAGCAGGGCAGGAGATCAGCTTGGCCCAACAAAGAACTCCTAATGGAGCTCAAGAGGAAAAAAGTTGTACAATCTCTGAAAGCAAGGTCAGGCTTTGTAGGAAGATTGCAGAGATGTGCTTCATACATGCAGGGAGACAACATGAAAAGCCAAAGCTCAATTGGAATTGAAGCTGGACAGTGTTATGGCAGATAGCA
This sequence comes from Merops nubicus, assembly GCF_000691845.1. NCBI lineage: Eukaryota > Metazoa > Chordata > Aves > Coraciiformes > Meropidae > Merops > Merops nubicus. Next base: position 6,156 of record NW_008611842.1, on the reverse strand, counting down.
AGAAGGGCTTTTTAAAGTACATTAATGGGGAGAGGAAGTCTGGAGAAAATATCGGACCAATAGTTTTTGAAGATGGTCAGCTGACTAACAGGGATAAAGAAAAAGCAGAAGCATTCAGTTCAATTTTTTTTGCCTCAGACTTTAATAATATTGATAGACCTCAGGCTGCCTGGTCCTCCAAGTCAGAGGACCGCAAGCATGGGAACCGTGACTTTCCATTTGAGGACACTGAAATTCCAAGGGACCAGTTTTATCAGCTGAATGCCTGAAGCTGAATGAGTCAGCAGTGTGCCCAGGTGGCCAAGAAAGCCAGTAGCACGCTGGCTTGTATCAGAAATGTGTGGCCAGCAGGACTAGGGAACTGACCATCCCCCTGTACTTGGCGCTGAACAGTATTCGAGGTGTGGCTGCACCAGCTTTGGGCCCCTCGCCAGGAGGAAGACACCGAGATGCTGAAGCGTGTCCACAGGGGGGCAACCTCATTGCTCTCTACAGCCTCTGAGGAGCGGGAGTGGAGAGAGATGTGATCTCTTCTCCTGCATACCACGTGCCAGGACACGTGGGAATGGTTCAATGCTGCTCCAGGGAGGTTTAGACTAGACATTTAGAAGCATTTTTTTTAAAACCAAGCCGGTGGTCAAACACTGGAAGGGTCTTCCTAGAGAGACAGTTGATGTCCCTGCCCTGTCAGTGTTTACAGGCACTTAGACAACACCTTTAACAACATGATTTAACGTTTGGTCAGCCCTGAAGTTGTCAAGCAGTTGGACTAGACAACTATTGCAGATCCTTTCCAACTGAAGTATTCTGTTCTTAAAGTTTAACAATTTTAGAGCATTTCTTTCTTCAGCAATCTGTTATTGCTAGGAAGCTTTTCTCATAATGTCAAATCTACATCCCTTTTACAGCAATTGAGTACAAAAATAGTGTCTGTTGCCCTTTCTGCTCACAGCTATCACTTACGAATTTGAAGTACTAAATGCTACTTTATTTTTAATTATCCTAAGTGTATTCCCATTCCAATGGGGTGAGAGAGGGGAAGGGAACAATGTGTTTCTCCTACACTCTGCTTTTAAGAATTGCTCCAAAATCCTGTTTCATGAGAAATTCATATCAAAAAGTACTATACAGAATCATAGAACAGTATGGGTTGAAATGGGCCACAAGACATCTAGTCCAACCCTCCTGCTAAAGCATGTTCACCTAGAGCAGGTTGTAGAGTAAGGCATCCAGGTGGATTTTGAAAGTCTCCAGAGAAGACGACTTCACAACCTCCCTGAGCAGCCCATTCCAGGGCTCTGTCACCCTCACAGTAAAGGTTTTCCTTATGTTCAGATGGAGCTTCCTGTACTATATTTTGTACTCATTGCTCCTTGTCCTATCACTGGGCACCACTGAAAATAGACTAGTCCCATCCTCATCACATCTACCCTTTAGATATTGATAAGCATTGACAAGATTCCCTCTCAGTATTCTCCAGGCTAATCAGCTCCAAGTCTCTCAGCCTTTACTCATAAGAGATGTTCCAATCCCCTAAGTCGTCTTTGTAGCCCTGTGCTGGATGCTCTCCAGTAGCTCCCTGTCTCTCAAACTGAGAAGCCCAGAACTGGAAACAATACTCCAGATGTGGCCTCACCAGGGCAGAGTAGTGGGGGAGAAGAACCTCTTTTAACTGGCTGGTCACACTCTTCTTAATGCACCCCAGAATACCATTGACCTTCTTGGGCAGAAGAGCACATAGCGGGCTCATTACCAGAAGTAAAAGAAAACAGTACAAATATTTTCTCAAAAAGCATACTTCTAACTTCCTATTGAGTAAATATTTGAAGACAAAACATAGAAGATAAAAGTATTTGACACTTCCAGAAGCAGCAGATTAAAACATTGAAATAATCCATGAGAAAACAAACAAATAATTAAAAGAAACCTTAAAAGAAAGCATGATCTGCTTAAAACAGCTGCACATCTGTGTCTTTGCTCTGTTGCTGCAAGCAAACCCAAACAAGTTTCATTCAATTGTTTTTCCGCTGAAGGAATTTGGACTTTCTGTGCCACCAGAACCACCTACACTGCTAAGGCACATGCAGCTGCATCAGTTGTGCAGGTGGTGGAAAGTCTTCCAGTTACTTCCACTTCAAGCTCTTAAATAGCAATAAACCCAAATCTGGCTCCATCATAAAAGCTAGCAGCATATTGCTAATGCAGTCAGCAAGAAGCACAGGCATGGTTACTCCACAGTCTAAAATCCCCACAAAGTATTTGTTTCTTCTGCCAAGTTCATAAGTCACATTCTAAAGATGAGTTAGTCAGCACTAGTATGCAGGCACATGAGTGTGCCAAGCAGCTGGAAAAAACATACATTTTAATACTGTCTCTGTTAGAAAGAGCTCAAGATCCAGCACTAGTTATACTAGAGTAATAAGAAAACACAGAATCAATCAAAAAGTAATTTTAAAAAATGGAAGATACTTCAGTAATAATATTTTAAACTGCATGCAGATTTACTAGATGTTACCTTTTCCCTTTTGTTTTGTTTTGTTTTTTTTTTTTTTTTTCCAAAAGTAGAACAATTTAACAGAGAAAAACAAAAACTTCTTTTCATAACATCTAAACAAGTCACTCAGTGGCATATCTACTACTAAACTATACCTCTCCTGAATTACCTTCTTCATTTTGAATAGTATTTTCTGATAGTGCAGTGTCAGTTTCCTGTGTCCCCTCAGACAGACCCGTTTCCTCAGTCCTTTCAGAGTGGTCTTTGCCCACATTAGGATCTTTGGTCAAGTTCATCTTGATCTTCTCAATAGCTCTTTGACACAGTTTATCTTTCACTTTCTGGAGAAGACATTTAAAGATAAATGCTACTTAATTTTTCAGCTATTTCTTTTATACATTAATATCCTATTAGTGGGTAAATTTTAAATTACTGCACAAAGGAAACAATTTGTGACATGAATACAATCAGTCAAGTTCATAGGAGAAACACTTTTTCATTGACACCAAAATACTTTTTTGGATTTTCTTTTTTTTTTAAAGGAACCTTAAAAACACTGAAGCAACTGGACCTTTCCACCTGAGTCCTGACGCATACCTAGCTACAGACGATATGCCCATAGTAGACGAACACTCTTTTCAACTTACTATGTGTCATTCTCTTTCTCCATAGCAGTCCCAAATTTTAATTTTCTTTTCCATATTAATAAAAGCATCAATGTAAAACCTTTCACATCACTCTTGTAGTCCTTTCCCACTTCATCTTAAATCAAGCACCCTTTTCATGTCATCTAATGATCTTATAGTTACATAAGTTTAGACATAAAATTTCAGCTGTTAATAATTGACTACAGGTAGGCCATTCAAAATGTGATAGACAATGCTGGATTTTAACGTAAAAAATCTATACCATAGTTATCAAAACAACTTACTGTACTGAAACTTATCCAGTTGGCAACACTGTTTCACACTAGGTTTACTATCTATGATAACTGAAATATGTAAATTATATACATCGCTGATATCAGCTCAGATTTTTATAAACAATCATCAAAAATTAATTTTCAAAGATTGGTTAAGAGAAATTCATCACATTGTAAACAAAAGGCCCTTCATTTTTAAGCATCTCAGAATATTAGATTGGCAATGATTTAAAAAAAATCATGTTATTACATACTACCTCTAGAATCTCATTGACGAGAACCAGAAGATTCTCTGTGAAAGAACTACTCAGTTCCAGAGAATTTAAAGCTTTTGTGTAAATACGAACATCTGGTGCAGCTGGGTCCATCAAGATTTCATTGCAAATTTTCATTGCTAAACTATCATGCACTGTTAATTCCTATAAAGAAAAGAAATTAGATATCAGAAATTTTGCTGGAAATGTCACAAAAGACAGCAATAAGTTCATTCTGATTTAAGCAGTTAATGACTGATTTTACAGAGTAAGCGTTTTCCTAAAAAGCTGTATTTTGAGCACATACACCAACTGATTTACAGAAATCCCAATATAGACAATTGGCCATGATGCAAGTTCCTACTAGTATTTTTATCTATGAGAGGGGAAATTGCAAGGGTTGGAGGGGGAGGTCAAGCTAAGGGTTTTCATTACCTGAATAGTCACTCACTTAATCCAGCTTCTAACACTAGGAATCTCAGAGAGGCCCAGACAGCCAGCAGTAAGTGAAGGGGGTCAGTTCTTAATCTCTAGACACAGATGTGGTTTTCCTCCAGTTTAAAACACTGTACCTGGTAGTCCTGAGACTTAGACTGATGTTTCAGTCCACTTGGTCTGGTCAGGTCCACTAACAGTTCAGAAACATTACTGACATCTATTTCAGACAAAGGTGAAGTTGCAGGAGCATTTAACAGCGTTTGCAGAGTTGGGAGATAAGCTTCTTCAAAACATTCCTGGTTAGACCTGTTTCAATTGAGTCAAACATTAGTAGCATAATGAGACAAAATAAAGCCTTAATTCACCCCGAAGTTTTCTCTTCTACAATGAAAGTTCACAAGCTCAATACAGGACATAAGTCAAAGCAAAGTGGGAGCAGCCAGCCTTGGTAGAGAAAGCCAGCAAGATCAAGATAGCAAATGTTTCATAGAACCAGCTTCTTTTAACTTTTAGCACATGATACTTCATGTAAGTTTTAAGTAACCCTTCCTGCCTCTCAACAGTTTGAAAGTTCATCCTTACTACTGAAAACTTTACTGATGTATACAGACATATTCTCTCTTAAGGGATAGAAATACATTTCTCTAAATCTTTTATTTAGATCAATCTGCCTTCAGCTCATTCCTCCTTCTTGCTAGCATTTTTCTTTGGGGATACTTTTCATTGTGTAAGAAAGCAAAGAAGCCTGGAAAAAAAAAATGCAGTAGTTAAGATTTTTGGAAGAAATATTTGTACTTTTTCTCAGAAGAGTTAACTCCTGCCAAGCAAGCCTAAAAATCATGTTGCACTTGGTTCTGCAGCAAGTTGTCTGTAAGTGTAGTTCCACAAGACAGGTCAAAACAATTTAAAAGGTAAGGTGTCAAAAAGCACAAGGTACTAAACTGGTGAAGCTTTTTTTGTTTCTGATACTTGTTAACCTCCTTGAACCCAAATAACTACAGGAGAAAACTAAGGAAGTAAATAATTTCAAAAAAGCAGATTGTTTGCTGATGGATTGAGCCAAATCAGCTGACCAAAAGACCTTTCAAGCACTGAAACTGGGGCAAAAAAGAATGGAAGCAAGAACTCTCCTTTAGTAGCATATAGGCATGAGGCAGAACTTTCTCTCTTAGGCTGCTAGAGTCTATTACCCTTTAGAAACATTCCATGAATAAGAACTACTCAATGGTTACAGCATCCTGACCCTGTTATTAGTGTGGCATGCCACTCTATTGACACAACAGAATATTTACAGAGGTCAGCATCAACATTTCCCCCCCCCTCCCCTTCACACAGAGTTCAAATATTTCATTTCAAAAAGTAAGCCTCTTGAATATATCTATGACCAGATGGAGAGGTTAAACAGAGCAGCAGCCAAAAAAAATAGATTTTTAAAATTCAGTGAGAGATCAGTACCAAAATTAGGTATGAACTTTGGCCATATCTCAATTCATTACAAGAGCTTCCTTCCCTGAATGGTAACTGCAAACAGTTCTGAAATACACATGGTAATTAATAATTCTCTTCTAAAGCTACAATATTGGTAATCAAAATCACTCCATGAGTCATCTTAAAATGAATCATTTGTGATCGAGAAGGCAGATAATATTCTGAAACAGAAAATTAATGAGTTTTCCTATGTGAACAGAGATTGCAAATCAATGAGCCAGAATAAGATTTAGGATGTCTTTTTCTTCACTGATTTTCCATATTTTGTTTAAAGCATACACCATGTTTTTCTTTTCAGGAAAAAGATCCTCTCTGAGGTGCCAGGAGGAGCTGCCTCATTTGCAAATATCTTTGAAATACACAGAATTACCCAGGTGGACAAATATTAGGACTCATAATAAAAAAAAAAAAAAAGAAGACATTCACAGGTAAAAGATTGTTATAAGCTTATATTCATTACTCAGTATCAAAGATACTGAAAGCATATGAAATTACTTTTTCTGTTACTCATTTTCAAAAGAATCTAAGTAGGAGGGAAAACCTCATTCTGGAGGCGACTA
>NW_008611841.1:852-18991 GCF_000691845.1 Merops nubicus | reverse complement strand
CGGCCCCGGGGGATCCGCTCTGCTGGGCCGGGAGAAGCTGCCGCCAGCCCTCCTCCGGCTCCTGCTCTGGACAAAGCAGAAAAGGATAAGTTTTCTTTCCCTGAGCTACTGCAGAGAAAGTTCTCAGAGTTGACATGAGCTTGCCCAGCTTTTCCTCTTGGGAAAATCAAATACAAGTGGTTTTAGGAGGGCCTGCAGAGCAGAGCTTTTTGATCCCACCTTGCCCATGTCAGGGCATTTTTTAGTGAAATGTGGGGGTTTGCAACAAGCAGAGGGGAAAAACACATACCAAAAATGCTACCTGGCAAAGTGACTACATCAGTTGTGAAGTTGATGGGTGTAAATACTAGCATTTAAGTCACACACCTTAGCTTGATTCAGATTCCTTTTACCTGTCTGCTACTCTATAATTATACATCACAATGATACTTTCCCCACTTGGCCTTTACCTTTGTGCATAGCATGGAAAAAAATTCGTTGAACACCATATTCTATGTCCTTTTAAGTGAGAGAGATACAAAATTTGCTGTTTTTCCATACCTGCTTATAAAATTCATCATACATTCAGAAAGCACTTTTATCTGTACTGCAAGACAAAAAAAAAAAAAAGCATTAATGTCTCCACTCTGCAGATTAAAGAAACTGTGCTTGAGGCCACATAGGGAATCAGCACTAAAAAGATTACTGCTCATGATTATTACTGAATTATAATTTATGTCTCCCATATGACCTGAATAGTTATCCACAATTTAAAATTGGGTAGTTTCCATTGAGGGAAGAATGTGAGAGTGGAATCAAGTATCTTTCAAGCAAGGAGCTTTTCTATACCATCCTGTTTATTGGTAAGAATATGTATGAAGTTCTGATTCTCCGAACAAAGGAGAACAACATCCCTTTCCAAACATTTCATTTCAAAGCATTTCACCCAGAAACATTCCCCAGCTTGGTCTCCAGACCAGACTGGCAGAAAACCCAGGTGCATCTTTTGACTCCTCACTGCTACTCCTCTTTCTTCTCCAGGTCATGAGTACACCCCATTTTGAATGCAGATGTGCAAAGTATCCACTGTTCTCATTGATTCCTTTTACAGTTCTCGGGATCAGCATATCAAATGAAGCATTTAGCAAATGAGGAGCAATTAAAAAAGGCTAATAAGTATTACTCTGATACTCTGGCTTAATACTGCGTGTAATGAAGACTTATCGTAGTGTCTGAAATGTTGGTTTGGGGAGGGGGCAGGGCACTAGGCAAGATATCTATAAAAAAGTAAAAGTCAGATGACTCCCCAGTACACCCACATGTACCATAATTAGCAGATCTATTTCAGTGGTCTGAACCAGCCTAGTTTAGAATAAATACTTCATTTTGAATAATTGAAGATGTTTAATAATCATGATCTAATGCGATCTATGAGTTTGTGTCTAGTTTAAAGAATGTGGCAAAAAGATCTATAATCATATAAAGACAAATCCTTTTTTTCTTTTTAATTGCTTTTTTTTTTTTTCCCCTGAAAGGGGCTTGCTGCACAGTAAACAGTTTTCCCCTCTGCTTCTTCACTTCCTACCAAATTCATGGGGATGTGGACATGTGCTTAAGTGCTTTGCTAAATCATGGCATAGCACTATCAAACCTGACACATGGCCATAAACCACAGTGTCCTCTTTCAAAACTTGCTTTAAATAGGCTAAGAATGTCTTCAGCTACATCAAAATAAGGAAGTGAACTAAAAGAGAGGATACAGAATATTCCATCCAAAATGGTTCACACTAAATGCTGTAAGTGTTTTTACAGATAACACTGACACAGGCCCTTTATTTTTCAGTCTGGACTTCTGAGAGTCACATTTTTAATGCAGTATATACATTAGTATGAAGAAGGAAGTAAATGTGCAAAGCAATCTGTGCTTCTATTTTTAAGCAATTACTTACATGTAATGAAACTTTGTTCCTCTCTACTCCCGAGACTTAGATGTTGGCTTCTTTGCCAAGAAAAGACTTGGTCGACATGCAGTGATTTACAAAGGTGCTCTCAGTTGCTCCAGCTCTGCTGCAGCTCTGCCAGGGATGGCAACACTCCAATCTGTCAGGATCCTGCATTTCAAAAGGACGTTCCCATCAACTGGTGCAACTGGGTGTTCAGCCCCAGCGGGTAAGAACACCTCCAAAATGGGCTGCCATTTGTCAGTCACCTCTGTTCCTGAACTAAAACCACAATACTTTTAACCTTTGAGGGGGAGGAAAAAAAAAAGAAATCAGTGTTTTCCTCAACAAGTTTTGATATTTTCAATTCCCGATTTCCAAAAGTTCATTTTCCTTCTTTTGCCATATTGCAGTAAAATAAATGACTTCCAGAATCTACCTTCCACACCCATTTCTCCTATTTTCCTATTCTGTAGCCTCCCCAAAAAAAATGTATCCTGTCACATAACTCATTTGCTTACACCACGTTCAGACACAATAACATTTTTAAAAGAGATAGGCACTTTTTCTACTAACATGTTGTTTTCATTACTCCCAGTCTCCCAGACTTCTCCCTCTGTGTGTAACAGTCCAAACTTTGCTCAAAAACTCTGTTCCAGAACTCTGCTCAAAAGTAACAGGGGGAGCATTTTTCATATTGAATAGAACTTATATTATCTATTACTATCTGTAACTAATAAGTTATAGATAGTAATAGTATAGATATTATCTGTTTAATGATAGACACTCAGTGATTCTTTCTTGATAGAAAAACACAACCAAGTCATTAAAAACATCTTTTTATCCCTGACATTGTTGAAGGCATAAAAAAAAATTTAGTTGTGTCTCTGAAATAGCTTTTTCTGGGCAAAAAAAAAAAGTTATAGAGATACTTTTTAGTGAAAATGGAGTAACCAGTATATCAGATTTTAAAAGTCCATTTCCAGAGATGTTGTTCAATAAGCTGTGTAGTAAATTCAGCAACGTTGAGTGGCTGGGACTTGGCTGGTACACACATCTCCCCATCAATTCACATCCAAGTGCAATATTGTACTAAATTATCTTGTATTCTGTTACCATCACCTCTCAGATCTGGCCCAAAGCAAAGGCTGCTGCTTGCTCAGAAAAGGAAGATTCATTACATCTTTGCCACCTACATTATTAAAATTTACAGAGAGTGAGCTAATCACCTAAAATCCTAAATCAGGGAAAGATACTGGACCACTTAGCTAATGTCATCTCTTTTATATCTGTAGATCTCCAGGCTTAACAATGGTATTGCAATATGGAAAGCATATGTAAATGAGCTACTATAATCTTTAATTACCCATGCAGTGTTCCAGCGTGACACATCACAGCCTCATTTGTGTATTTCCTGTTTTTTCAGTTCTGAAACACCAACTCACCTTATTGCTGTGCACATACCAGTGCAGTTTACCACACCAAGTACTCAAAGCCTTCCATGGCCCTCCAACAAACTCTTTTTTTTTTTTTTTGCACATCTTTACAACTTTAATGGTGCTCCTTGGTATTTGAATGTATCTTGTGTTCCTGAACCCACAGGTTGTTGGATTTCACAGTGTTGCAGCTTCAAGCACGACAGCTTAGAAGTGTGAGTAGCAGCTCTGCAGAGGAGGAGAACGGGACCTGCTCCCGCCAGCCTGGCTGAACGCCTCTGTGTCCTCGCCTGCAGGGGGACGAGCTCTTCTCCAGGGCAGCTTTCCTGCTTTCCTAGGTCAGTGAATAAGCAGAGTTAGACAAGCTTGGGTCTAGCCTGGTCTACTGCTGTGCAGCAATTGGAGCATTTAAGAAGGACAGTGAGGGGCTGGAGTGTGTCCAGAGAAGGCCAACAAAGCTGGTGAGGGGTCTGGGGATCATGGCTTGTGAGGAGCAGCTGAGGGAGCTGGGGGTGTTTAGTCTGGAGAAGAGGAGGCTGAGGGGAGACCTTCTGGCTCTCCACAGCTCCCTGACAGGAGGTTGCAGTGAGGTGGGGGTTGTCCTCTTCTCCCAAGTAACCAGTGATAGGACAAGGGAAAATGGGCTGAAGTTGTGCCAGGGGAGGTCTTGATTCAGTATTAGGCAGAATTTCTTTCCTGACAGAGCAGTGAGGCCTTGGCCCAGGCTGCCCAGGGAGGTGCTGGAGTCCCCATCCCTGGAGGGGCTGAAAAAAACGTGTGGACATGGCATTTGGGGACACGGTTTAGTGGTCATGGTAGTGTTGGACTTGATGGACCTTAGAGGCCTTTTCCAACCTTAATGCCTCCATGATTCTGTGAACCATGCACTGCAAGTGAAGCCCAGCTCCCTCTGTTCTACACGAAGCATTGCAGCTCCAAGGCAATAGTAACAGACAACAATTAACCCATTTTTTCAAAACTATTTGCTTTGCCTTTTCTGCTCCACTCTCAGTGGGTGCTAGGGGCTTGCTCACAGCCTCCACTAATGTTCTTAAGGCCCGTCCTTCATAATTAAGCTATTCTATATTTGGACTGACTCAAGTGAAGCATCAGTCATGTCAAATGGTGCAGGAAAAGTGCCTGGCTTAGCTCCAAACCAGCCACTGAGGTGCTGCATCAAATGCCTTCTTTGATTCCATGCATAATCACAGAACTATTCAGGCTGGAATAAACCTCTGAGGTCATCAAGTCCAACCATCACCCAACACTACCATGACCACTAAACCATGTCTCAAAGTCCAGGTCCAGGGCTCTGGCACCCTCACAGGAAAGGAAATTTCCTTTATGTTTAGGTGGAACTTCCTGTGTTTAGCCCACAGAAGAAAGACTGAGAGGGCACCTTATCAATGCTCATTGAGAGCTAAAGGACCCCAGGGGGCAAGAGGCTGGGGCCAGACTCTGGTCAGTGGTGCCAGTGACAGGACAAGGGGCAACGGGCACCAACTGGAACCCAGGAGGTGCCACCTGAGCAGGAGGAGAAACTTCTTTGGTGTGAGGGTGGCCGAGCCTGGAGCAGCTGCCCAGAGAGGCTGTGGAGTCTCCTGCTCTGGAGAGATCCCAAACCCACCTGGCTGTGACCCTGGGCACCCTGCTGTGGGTGAGCTGCTGGAGCAGGGGGTTGGATGAGATGATCTCCAGAGGTCCCTTCCAACCCCCCCATGCTGGGATTCTGGGTCAGTATTACAGACAGTCTGAGCTACAAAGGCAACAACATCCTACTGGCCTTGCAGCATTTAGTTTAACTTACCTAAAATCAGCTTCAGTAACTTTTGTCCCAGGAAAACTGCCAGTGTTGAATGGATCTAGTCCTCTATATACCTTCATTCACTTCTCTCTGGGCTTTCATTTGAATTGTTTGGGTTTTTGTTTGTTTGTTGGTTGGTTTTGGTTGGTTGTTTTTTTTTTTTTTTAAACTAAAGCTAAAATATTTTTTTTTCTCTGAGAAGAAATGGTCATTTCTGAGATATCCATCTACACTTGTAAAAGCATTTCCTTTGGCTGAGTTGAATCCAGAGTTTTTTGTCAACAAAATTCCACTTCACTGAATCACAATTGGGATTTTTTGCCATTCTCACCCGTTTTCATAACGTGTGGACGCAGGGCACAAAAAAATCAGGAGGGCAAAATCTCCATAAGCTACAGCTGGTGCCAGAATATCTTCAGAGAGGGGAGGATGACTTCTCATTAAGCTGTACAGACCTACAGCATCCACCAAACCAGCTTCTCACTGCCACAGCCTTTTACTTAAAATCACTATCCACTGGGATGAAAGATTGCAACAACCCAGTGCTCAAGATGTTACTTTCTACAGATCCTAAATAATTCCTAATAAGCAAAGTTGTGTGGAAAATAAAAAAGAAAAAGAAAATAATTAATGTGCTGAATTTTTCAGAACTTTGACTGAGAGTAAGTCCTTGTTATGATATTATGTGTTGCTCCCCTCCTTTTCTCCAGTCACAGAGTATGTGTAAAATACTGACATGATCTCAGAATCCCAGTGTGGTTGGGTTGGGAGGGACCTCTGGAGATCATCTCATCCACCCCCTGCTCCAGCAGCTCACCCACAGCAGGGTGCCCAGGGTCACAGCCAGGGGGGTTTGGGATCTCTCCAGAGCAGGAGACTCCACAGCCTCTCTGGGCAGCTGCTCCAGGCTCGGCCACCCTCACCCCAAAGAAGTTTCTCCTCCTGCTCAGGTGGCACCTCCTGGGTTCCAGTTGGTGCCCGTTGCCCCTTGTCTTGTCACTGGCACCACTGACCAGAGTCTGGCCCCAGCCTCTTGCCCCCCAGGGGCCCTTTAGCTCTTGCTCAGCACTGATCAGATCCCCTCTGAGGCTTCTCTTCTGCAGCTGCACAGCCCCAGGGCTCTCAGCCTGGCCTGGCACAGAGATGCTCCAGCCCCTCAGCAGCTTCGCAGCCTCCACTGGACTCTCCCCAGTAATTCCTTAAAATTTCCAAAATTTCCTGACAGTTTCATACAATCCTGATTTGTGACAATTTTACATAGGGCACCAATCACACGAGGGATCTAGAAAAAGACAGAGACCAGTTACAACTTGAGTCTTTCCTCCCTGTTGTGAAATTTCCATTATGGACCACACATGGCAGTGACATGGACACTGCAGGGGTAGTGAATGCTCAGCTCCTCTAGTTCTTCAGCTCAAAGTGATTCAGAGCAGAGGTGGATGAAATACTGAATAAAAAGCCAGCAGCTGCTGGCACAGAGACAGTATCTGGTATGAAGTACTCACATCTTCACTTTTTACCTAATCACTATTTCTAAAGGACCACTCCAGTCATGGGAACACTGTAAATAAAGCTGAGCTCCAGTAGCGAGCAGAGTTCATTTCAGATGGCTCACATGAAAACAACAGAGATAATTATACCGTAGTAATTACCTGAAAATTATATGTATGTTGTTTTTCCACCAGTCAATACTGCTATTTTTGAACTTTGCATTGTTCTCATGGATTGTTGGAGTCATGCTGTCTCTAAATGGTCTTCTTGTCTCATCATTAACTTAACCTCTGGTTTGGAGAGAGTGTTTTAGAAGTTTCAGCTGCAGCATGTGGTATTTACCTCAGATCTTTCATGCATACTTGCAGTCTACACCAGAATGTCTCCTCACCTGGGCTGCATTTGAGAAAAATATTGTCATTTAAATGGTATTTTGGGTATGGATTATAAGGTTTTGACTCTACAAGAGGAGTCTAAAAGAGCATCTAGTTAAGATTTACTTTTGCACGTCAAAAGATATTAAAAATTCACCTTAGGGGATCTTACCAGTGTTTATCAATAACTAAAGGGTGGGGGGCAAGAGGCTGAGGCCAGACTCTGGTCAGTGGTGCCCAGAGACAGGACAAGGGGCAACGGGCACCAACTGGAACCCAGGAGGTGCCACCTGAGCAGGAGGAGAAACTTCTTTGGGGTGAGGGTGCAGAGCCTGGAGCAGCTGCCCAGAGAGGCTGTGGAGTCTCCTGCTCTGGAGAGATCCCAAACCCTCCTGGCTGTGACCCTGGGCACCCTGCTGGGGGTGAGCTGCTGGAGCAGGGGGTGGGATGAGATGATCTCCAGAGGTCCCTTCCAACCCCCCCATGCTGGGATTCTGGGATTTTGAGCTGTTTCATTTCTTCACCTGTCCTGGGTGTGTCATGTTATCGTTGCCTATTGTTTTGTTTGAAGAGCCACCAATAAAAGCACCTAAGGCAGGCAGAGGAGCACCAGGCAGGTGAGTGGCACGCCCCACTCCCAGGAAGGGAATGCTGCCTGGCTGCAAGAACGGGAGAATGGGAGTCAGGAATTTTTGGATCAGTCCCAAATTGTCTCTTGCCATATTACCTGTTTTTACCCCAAGCCATGGGGCAAAATGCCCTCGGAATGACTCCTTTGTGAACTGGGGATGATAATAATAGTTATCTCCCTGGACTGTTGAAAGGAAATTAATTAACATTAACATTTGGAAAGTACTTTGAGATTTTTGGATGAAAGAAGATGGAGCTGGAATGCTGGCAACATTAAAATAAATTGGAATCAACTTAATATTTGTTGCATAGGGTGCTTTTATCTTCAAAGCTCTTCACTAACATCAGCGAATTAACAAAGAAAATATTAATAAAGATCTTATTTACCCATAAAATTATTCTCCCAAAGCATATATAAATAGATCTGCCTCCAGTTAAAAAATATTATTAGAAGAAAACCTAAGCAGCCACTTCAGCATCACGCAGTAAATCCCTAGTGGTGCTGTCCATAGCAAACCTACTGTGAACGGTGACTAATTCATTTATTTATTAATGAGGCTAATTGGACCCTAAGCCTGATCCAGCAGCACTGAAGTCACTGGGAGCGTGTCACCAACTACGGGGGTGAAAACCCACGATGGCAAAGGAAGAAGGAAGCACAGTGGCCAGGCTGTAGTGAGCATATGATATTTCTCTCTGCAGATACTCTACTGGAGAACAGTTTGTTGTGCCTTTGGAACAAGCTACAGAGAACTGGGAAACACCCAGTACCACCAGTTGAGATGCTCAGCAGCCCTGGGTGTGGATTGGTCAATGTATAGAATTCAAGGCATCCCAGGATAAACTATCCTAGCACTGCTGGCAAGGGGTTGCACACTTTTTTTTGGGTATATTCTTACTGGCACGGACGTGACTATCACATTATCACTGGGAAGCACAGCCCAGCAATTTACTGAAAACCAGTAAATGAGACAGTCCTTCCAAGTACATTATCTGCATTGATTTCCAACCAGAGCTTAAAGAACAACGAGGGACCTTTCCCTTTGCCTTTCATTTTCCAGTCACCTTCCCTGTCACAGTTTCTTCAGCTGTAATGTCAAATAAAACAAAAAATATCAGCAGAATGCTTTTTCTCTACGCACTCACCCCCTTTTTATTGGGAATTAAACACATTTCCATAGTCCCCTTCACTCCAGCAAAGTGCAGAGAGTGGCTGGTGCTCTCTACATGATGGACTCGGATATATTCCAGAACATAATGGGTTAGAATAGATTTTTTTAAAATCTATGGTGCACTTCATGGACTCTGGAGGTCATTTTAGGCAGCCCATCCCTGATCAATATAAACATTTCTGTTCAGCGTGTTCTCTGCACGCCAATCAGAAACACACACTTGCCACGAAACCAAAACCATTATCCCTTTCCCAGACTTACTGGGGGAAAAACCACATTCTCTGTGAAGTGTTTTGTAGCCCAGCCTCATCAAGACTCTTGCCACTTTTTCAGCGTTGGCTGAAGGCTTCACAAAGTTCTTCACAGATTAAACTGTCCCAGTTAATCTGCCATACAATGTTCAGGCAGAGCTTCAGATACGCTTGGCTTTGGATAGAAATCAAACGTTACCTTTGGGAAATATGCTTCTTATTAGCATTAGACATAGCTTTTGGTGGACTTCCAATAACTTTGTTGAATTATAGCAGGTTTGTTATTGGGGTTTCTTTGTGTCCTGTATTTATGTGTCGTGGTTGGACAGACTATTTTTTAGCGTGTACATTTTTCTAGTGCTCCCAGTGCTACCAGAGAGATTTGCAGACCTGAATGACTCTGTGTAACACCCGACTCATGGCAAGGACCCAGCTCAGAACATCTCTCCTCTCCCATGGGGGTGGCAGGTTTAGACTCGGGTAGCATTTTGTAGGCTAGAAACACTCCCACGTGTGCAGGAGACGGTGTTTCTATTAACAAATACGCCGAGCATTTTAACCACAGGCAAGACTGACATCCAGACAAACAGCCAAGGTCCTTTCCTCACCATGTGATCTTTCCATAATCCTGCATTTCTCTCCTACATCAACAGGTTCCTCTTTATTTGTCGTTGTCAGCTCGTGGCACAAAGAGCCTTTTGTCTGTAGCTCTGACCCAAACACACCAAGACTTTTTTTTCCCCCTCCTCCCTACTCCGCCGTATGCTTTCAAAAGAACTAATGGTTTTCTGAGCTATAAAGCAGAACCTTGACCCCAGAAGGGGAGATGGTTGTGTGACAACATCTCTCTGTTTTGACATCATAATTTATCCCTGCTGCAGGCAGGAGCTCACGAGCAGACAGCACAACCCAGCAGAAACACTTGAACCTGATCCGCTCTGCAGCCCGCGCTATGGATACCGCCACGGGAGCTGCAGCAACGGCACCTCCCCACGCCAGGGCTCAGGGCAGGGAAGGCTTGAGCCACTCCATAGCTGCCTCTTCGTGTCCTCTTCTACCTCATTAGCACTGCTGGGATGAAGCTATCACCCCTCCTTTGTAAGGCAGCACGTGTGGCAGCATCACACAAGCCCTAAAGCCACCAAGGTTTCCTTGTGCTCTGGCATTTAAAGTCCTGCTATTTTTTTTTGCTGCAGCCAAGGATGTCACTCTAGAAATGCGTTGCTGAAGGAGAAGCTGACAGACAAAAAGAAAAAGTTATTTGCCCTGTTTTCTCAGTTTGCTGGACTGCCTCACCACGTCGCACTCAGCCTCCTGAATTAAGGGTGGAAAAAGCTACTGAAGGAACCTTGCTGGGAAGATTCCGCAGTTAGAGTTATGAAGAGAGTTCATACCCTTTAACTGGCACCTGTTCCACACTATCACAGAAACCCTTTTGTTTCCAGTGGAATTAGCTCCAGAGCCAAATTCCTACCTGCCTCTTTCAGGGTGTGTCTTTGCCACATCACATAATATGGTTTTGCTCAACACTCCTGAAGCTTCGAGGGTGGCTTCTTAAGAGACGTGGTGGGATGCTGAGAAGTGGAACCTGCCTTTAGTTTTCTTTACCTCGTTTCACTTCTTTCACCAAAGATCTGTGTTTGATGAATCTGCCTTTCAGGGACAGGGCGGGGGTTGTGTGACACGCTTCATTTGGGACTGACTTTCCCACATATTGAGCAGAGCTTGTGGGATTTCGGACAGGGAGCCTCACCCTTTGCTGCTCCAGATGAGGGAGGAGAAGGAAAAGAGCTTCTTATCTCCCCATTCAGCCCTTATCTGAGCCTGCCAGCTGGGTCACGAAGGGGCGGCAGCAAGGGAGGGACAATGCCTGGGGGGAAGCACAGAAGGGAGAAACCTGCACCCAAAAAGCACCTCGTGTTACAAACTGCTCCAGAGCCAGGGCTGGGGAGGGGAAGAGAGCAGCACTACGTGGTCTAGACCCGCCGTCGCCTGCACAGAGTCAACACCAACAAGTCCTGCAAGCTCAGGAGCCCACCAGCATGTTTTCAACGTGTCAGCACCCCCACACTCACAGGAACCAACCCACACCAGTCGTGTTCCCTGGAGTACAGCCTGGGAGGGTTGAGCCCAAGACAAACAGCATTATCCCCCATGCTGTCGGGCAGGCTGGGAACCAACAAAGCCCAGCCTGTGCTCAGCAGTCCTCAGCAGGGCAGAAGACCCTCAAGTTTTACACCAACCCAACAATCTCTCTCTCAAAAAAATATCTCCAAAAGCCAGTTTTCCCTTACAGACAACACTAACCATCCTTAACATACAGCATCAGCTCTACCATACATCACCATTGCTTGGTGTGAGCTGAGGTTACCCAAGAGAGACACTGTCTAAGTTACAGTAACAAGTCTTCTGCAATTTGTTATATGTCTTTAAAAAAAAAAAATCATCCAGGAATGAGATGTCAGAATTTCTCTCAGAACCTCTGTTACATGAAATTGAACACTAAAGATTTTAATTTACCTAAGATTTCTCTCTAAAGAAAAAGACACACAATTTGTTCAGGACTACTTGACAGATGGGAAAATTAATTCCTCTGTTCCTGTTCCACATGCTGGATGCAAAAAACACTTACAGAGGACTTGGAAGATGGGAAGAGTTATAGAAATATCAGCCATCAGGACAAAAATTATAGACAGACATGTCCAGGTTTGATCCTGGAAGATGCTACATGCTTTCAGCCAATCCAAAAATCCCTTTTCCTAAGCATTTCTCAGTGATTTTCCTGTGGTGAAGGAGAGGAATAAATGGGCGAATTTAGTATGAGACCTAAAAAAGAAAGTTGCACAAGATCCTTTCAGTTTGACATCTCCACCCAGCAAACTCTTTCAAAACAGTAAGTTCTCTCTTTCAGTTGAAATTTTTTTTTTAAAAAAAAATTGGAAGCCTTGAACTGAAAGGTCTTTCTTTTCTCTACTAATAAAAATAGTCTATTAATATTATTTTTTCCCCTTTTCCATTGAAGACGTCCTGCAGTTTTCTCCCACCTGGGAATCAAAATTCTTTAAAATGATACCAAGAAATAATTGGCACCCTTTAGCCAAATGGCTCGGAAATGACCGAGCTGTCGGCCCCACACTCACATCTGGGCTCTCTTGAACAATGAATAATGAACTAATGGGACATTACAGAGCAGACTTCAGGCCAAATCCAGTTTTGGAAGGCAGTTCTTGTAGAGCTGTCATACCACCAATGGTCCCACACGCCAGCCAGGACCAGGGCTTGTGCTGATGGAGAACTCAACTGTATAAAAGGCTAGTAGCAGGAAAAGGGATTTAAAAACAGAAAAGAAAACACATAGCCCCCAGAAATATCCAATTTTTAATTCTGCACACAGCAGCAGCACAGCTTTGCCCCACAGTTTACAGCTCTGGGTCTGGTTTTAGGTACCCCCGTGTTCAGGACACCGTGTGCCACAACAAACAGGAGTAAATTGTCAGTGTTTAATTGGAGCCTGTTCCTCTCTATCAGGAATTTGATGAGAGCATTTGCTGCCTTCAGATCCTGCCTTGATTACAGGCCTCCTATCAGCCACACAGCTTCACAGGAGCAAAGGAAAAGCCACATTACCAACGGCCAAGAGCTCTCCTGTGGAGCAGCACAAACCCAGCTCTCACATGCCGATGCCCTGGAAAACTCTGGGAATAGTGGAAAGCTGGAGGGGACCTGGTTATTCCCTTGCAGAGCTCCTCATGCACTTGCAGTTCATCTTGGGCACCCCTTCAGGATTTACTGAAGTGATGGTCCCAGCAAGACAATTTGATACTAATCAGAATTCCACTTTAACATCATTCTGAGGCTACACCTCAAATTCTGGGGTCAGTTTTGGGCCCCTCAATCCAAGAAGGACCTTGAGGGGCTGGAGCGTGGCCAGAGAAGGGCAACGAAGCTGCTGGGGAAGGGTCTAGAGGCCAAGTGTGGGGAGGAGCAGCTGAGGGAGCTGGGGGTGCTGAGCCTGGAGCAAAGGAGGCTCAGGGGAGACCTTCTGGCTCTGCACAGCTCCTGACAGGAGCCTGGAGCCAGGGGGGGGTCGGGCTCTGCTCCCAAGGAACAAGGGACAGGACAAGAGGAAATAGCCTCAAGTTGCCCCAGGGGAGGGTGAGGTTGGCCCTGAGGAACAATTTGTTGCCCTGGAGGGTTGCCCAGGGCTGTGCCAGGCTGCCCAGGGCAGTGGTGGAGTCCCCACCCCTGGAGGGGTTTCCAAGCCATGGAGATGTGGTGTGAGGGACACGGGGCAGTGGGGACCTGGCAGTGCTGGGGGATGGTTGGACTTGATCATCTTGAAAGTTCCCTCTAGCCAAAATGATTCTGTGGCTCCCTTAGGACACAGCTCAGGCCTACATCTTACTCTCCTGGCTTACAAGAAAAGTCTCACAGAAGGTAGCAAGAGTCAGAGGAGCAGGGCTTAACTCCCCATCCCCTCCCACACCCTTTGCTGCACCGCCCTGGACTTACCAACCACTTGCAGACTTCTACAGCAAAACCTCTGTTTGCACTTTTAGCCTTTTTACTGCTCTTTCAAATATTTCTTAGCCTGTGGACATGTCTCCTGGGGAGGGAAGATCCCCATTTAAATCAAGCCCATTGTTTTCACTAACCAAGACTAGAGAAAGATTTCAGAAGGTGGTTGTGATTTGCCACATCTGTTATTTTTATGCGTTGTTTTTGTGCCAAGAGTTTCATAAAAGGTGTTATATAACCACATGGTATCACATAATTCAACATGTTTCCACAATTAGGAGCCCACGTGAGCACGGGGGGAACGATCTTGCCCTGGGTTTATGTTTCTGTGCATCTTTTTGCCCAGCCAGCCTGAGATACAAAGATGAACTGCAACTGTGGTTTCCTCCTTCCTCCTCCAGACTCTGCTGTCATTCTGTTTGAATCCTGTGTGGTGTGTAAGAGAATGAGCAGAGATTTACCCCATGGTTACCCCCAACTGGACCACCTCTCTTCAAGACACTAATAGGTTGTTTTCCAAATATTGTGAGATGAGTGTTTATCACAGAAAAAGATTCACACAGAAAGCTACGGATGGACAGTTGGATCTAAGGCTGGGGAAACAAAGGTAGAAAGCAGTTTGAGTGATTATACATAGAACTGCTGCTGCTATTCACTTGAGGAGCTCTAACTCTAGCACTTAGCACTCAACGCCAGTTGACTCGCACAAACCCAGCCCTCGGTCCTTGTAACTCTCCTGGGCACAGCCCCACAGTTCCAAAATCTCCCTCCTGTAGAGGCAGAAGCACGTTTCATAACTGGGGGGGGTTGGAAGGTGGGACCGAGCTGGTGAGGTCATTATTGATCACACCTCCACGATGTCCCAGCGCCTCCCACTGCTGGCAGGGGGGAAGGTAAGGAAGAAACGAGGAGGTATCCTAGAGGAACCACAGCATCTTCTGCAAAGACAGTCATGGAACCATTTTGGAGGCTCTCAAAGAGGTTTGCAGACCATGGGGACCATTGCTGCTCTGGGTGCTGTCTCAGCAAGGTGGCTTCAGCTCCATTGCTCCTTCCCCAGCATCACTGACCTTCTCTGGACATGCTCCAGCACCTCACTGTCCTTCTATCTACAAGTCTGTGAAGAGAAATGCCATTTCTGGAAGATCCCCTGAAGGAAAGTCTTCTGCCTGTGAGCAGGGACCAAGAGTTTGGTCTGACAGAGCCTTGCTGTCAAAGGCACAGGATTATTGGGACCCAATCCACAGTTTTGCTGTAGGTGAGCCACTGAGAACTTTGGAAAATTCCAGCCTGGCACTGCTTTAAATGAAAAGCTCCATCTGGTTCTCCTGGGTCAGATATTCTGCATGCAGTTTCTAATTTGGACCACAGCTCTGGAAAACTTGATTAGAGCTGTGAAAATGGAATTTTTATTAGGGAGAACTGAGCTCCTGCCAAAGTTTATTTTTCAAGGGAGTAGGACCTAATCCTAGAAGTAGTTCCAGGGCTGTGCTATTCTGGATGCCCTTGCAATGGTTTATGGCAATTATGCAGCCAAACCTGGACTGACTGGCAATATTTGCTTTGGACAAGTTGCTACAGATGGCGAGCGACTGCAAAAAGTTCTCAGCCTGCTACAGGCATCACTGGAAACACATTTTCTCCAAGTTGCTAATTTCCCCATCCCCCTCTTTTTTCAGAATTTAATTTTTTTAGGCAATTAATACCTTCCCATAATCCATACTTCCTGAAAAAAAAACTTAATCATTTCAAGGCACACAGAGAAGAGAGAGTAACATATCTGGGATCAGACAACAGCCTGTTAGATGCAATCACCAATAGACAAATCTCCTTGCCAGCTTTCAATGCTCAAATTCCTACAAAATCCAACATAAACCCCCTCTCTAGGTGGATGCTTTTCAGGGAATAGCACACCAGCTTCCTTGAGGGAATGCACAAAGCTTACAGCACGGAGTGACCCTCTGGAGGGAGCTTTCCATCTCCACAGCAAGCAGTAAGCAGAGGGAACGAGGCCATAAATCCAGGAATGCATGGGAAAAGAGCAAATTAAAACCTGTGATACTTGGCAGGTTCCTCTGCGAGCGTGGTCCTTGTGAAAGGCAACATTAACAGCCCCAGCAGCTGCAGGCTGCTCTTCCCTTCTTCCAGAGCACAAGTAGGAACAGCAAAGGCTTCCCCAAAAAGGTGTTCCTGTCCTCTCCTGAAAGGGCTTTGCCTGTGAGGACAATGGGGACAATCTGCTGGACTTTTTGGGCAGGCTTGAGGACTAGATGGTCCTGAAAAGTCCCTCCCAAGCCAAACCATTGTATGATTCTGTGGTTGGATGTGAGAGCTCCTGTGGCACTGCCTGCCCGTGTCCTCCCAGCTGCCACAGCCCTTCAGAGCTCACCAGTGGGAGTTCAGGATGGGTTTGGGATAAGGATCCCCACCACCAAGACATCCTGGGGACAGGGGCAAGCAGCCTTTGGGGTCTTCCAGACCCTCTGTAGGGTACCTTGACTGTCCACAAGCAGAGGGTGACCAACACTCCTGCTCCAAGTGCTGGGCAATGCATCACACCCACTGCTCCTTCCAGTTCATTTAGTTGCAGCACAAGAGAAGAGTCTCTGGGCAGTCAGACTGCTGGGGTGAGCCTCTCAGGGACCCACCATCTCATCACCACCTCCAACACACGATGGACTGGAAGATGTCCCTTCCCCAGCACTGGTCACCCCTCTGCCCACCTCCTCCCTGGCTAATGCACCAGCACAGTGGCAGCAGCAGCTTAATTCCTCCATGGAAAAAAAGTGCCAATTAATAGGTTAGTGTCAAATTATACCTTTGGATGTGCACGTTCAGCTCTTGGGGACTTCAGTGAGAGCCTGGCCACGCAGGCAGGCGTGGGCTACATGTTTGTAGCATGCTTTGGAGCTGGGGTGTTGTGAGGAGGTGTGAAATCCTCAGGAGAAGGGAGCTCACCCCACTCCCCAGCTCCACCACGGTCAGGCAAGCAGAGCAAAGCCAAACCAACAGGCACGGCGCGGGGAGTCGCAGCCCACAACTTCATTAAGAGTCAGACAGAAGATCAAAGGAAGGAATTTTCAGCTTAAAAAGGAAAAACATGGTTTCAGTTCCCAAGAAACCCACAGAGTTCGCTTGGCTCCATGAAAATAAATCAGTGATTTTGGAAGCAGGGCAGAGCTGCCCTGCTGCTCGCACTTCTCAGGCACACAGCACAGAAATTAAACCCAAAAACTCCTTGCATATGGACACTCCAGCCTGTCTACATGCAGCTCCTTGCTCTCCTGTCCACACTTGTCCCTAAAATACTCCAATCAAACCCAAAGGCCACCAGCCATACACTTGGTTGCACAGGTTAAACTGATTTACACAAAGCACTGCAGAAGAGGGCAGGAGGAACCTCCAACCAGGCAAGGACTAGATGTGCACCTTGCCCCCAGACCCCTGCAGCCAGCCAGGTCCTCAGACAGGATTTTTCCCCTAAGAAAGAGCTCTTCTGAGCTTGCTGAGGTGAGGCCAAGGCAGCCAATAGCTCATGGTGCAGTTAGAATGGAATCACAGAATGGCTTGGGTGGGAAGGGACCTTTGAAGGTCATCTGGTCCAACCCTAGTCCTTCCTGCAATGAACAAGGACATCTTCAACTAGATTGGGTTCCTCAGAGCCCCCTCCACCCTAACATCAAATGTTTCAAGGGATGGGGCAAACATATTAGAATCATTGAGGTCAGAAAAGACCTCTAAGATCACGTCCAACCATTAACCTAGCTCTGCCAGGTCCACCACTAAACCATGTCCCTAAGCACCATATCTGCACAACTTTTAAACACATCCAGTGATGGTGATTCAACCACTGCCCTGGGCAGCCTGTTCCAGGGCTCAACAACCCTTTCAGTGAAGAAATTTTTCCTAATATCCAGTCTAAACCTCCCCGGCACAACTTGAGGCCACTTCCTCTTGTCCTATTCCTTGTTACTTTTTAGAAGAGATTGATCCCCACCTGGCTCCCAAACAGGGGGGCACAGAGAAGACAGAACCAGGCTCTTCTCAGAGGAGCACAGTGAAAGGCAACAGGAAACGTAAGAATTCTAAACAGGCAGTAACAATAATCTTTATTTTATCATGAGTGAGGTCAAGCATTGGAAACTGAGAATGAGATGGTGAAGCTCCTTCAAATACTCATCTCATCTGAACACAGCCCTGAGCAACCTGACGTAGGTGGCCCTGCTTTGAGCAGGGGCTGGACTAGAGCCACAGGTCCCTCCAACCTTTATGGGACCTGCTGGTTTCCAGACCCACCCTGGCCCAGGACAGTTGTTGGAAAAGGGAACATCTTTTTTTCTGTCTCTGCAAAGTATTGAGCCTGCAGTCCAAGAAAACACTTAGAACAGCCCTAAAACAGCCTTGAAAGAACACGTGCAAAGTCAGGTGAGGCTTGCAAACACACCCTCCATGGAGTCCTCAGCACAGCAGAGCCAGGGACCTGCTGGAGTGGGGCCAGAGGAGCCCCAGCAATGCCCCGAGGGGGGAACCCCTCTGCTGGGAGC